>NC_037643.1:4903846-5211458 GCF_003254395.2 Apis mellifera
ACTTCTCCACAATTTCAATTCATTTCATTTTATTTCTCACTTATTTGAACCTTAATCTTATTCATAAATAATATTTCTAATAATATTCATAAATATTACATCATTCCATTTTACAAAATAATCAAGAGAAATATTTTCAATCAAAGATCAATCAAACTAATATTCATATCATTCCATATATTAATAATTATTCTGTTATTTAATAAAATATAATTATCTTTCAAAAACGCGACTGCAAGAAGATCTATCCTGATCTAATAATAATACAAGAAAAATGTTACATCACGAGTATATAATAATAAATACCCGTGTCACTGTGCTCGTGCAAATTCTACGTATACAACCATCATCCGTGTCGATACGGACCTTTCGTCCACGACATGATTGAATGACCGGAGGAAATAAATGCATGCGACTCACCAATAGATGCGAAGAATCTGCATTGTCGTGGTCCAAGATGTCATCGCAAGTAGTCTCACGAGAAGGGAAAACTGTAACCAAACAGAAACAATACCATTAAAATTCTGATTATATGAAAAAGTTGAAGCAATTAGAAAATATATAAAAACAATTACCTCTTTCGCGTGATGGATGACCGCCCGATTCCTCAAGAAGCACTGATCTACCCTGTACCGAAAACGAATATTCAATAAAAAAAAATAAAAATAAAAAGCTACTAAGCGTCGATTCCAAATAGAAGCGGCGAACAAAACACTGACTCTAGTTTCGCGAATAAATTATAGTAATTTAATTAGCCTATTGTGTGCTCTAAATATTAAAAGACTATTACGAAGCAAACACTGAATCTATCGATCGCATTCGCGCGCGATCACATATCGTTTAAAACTGAAGTCCACGAGAAATGAACCCCTCTGCTCTTAAACAAAAATATAAAATTACACTTATTAAATTACAGTATCTGTAAAAATAACACATTGATGAATAAATTAAAAAATTTCCCAATACAAAAATTAAAAAAAAATGTCCTTTTTTTATCTTTAAAACTTTTTATCCCCAAATTTTTAATAAATAATAATTACCTCTTCCGCGTGATGGATGATCGCCCGATCCTCCAGGCACACTGACTCTACACCCTGTAACGAAACCGATATTCAAAAAAAAATAAAAAAATAAAAATAAAAAAGCTCCTCCACGCGTCCGATTTCAATAGAAAGGCGAACAAACACTGATTTCTGTTTCGCGAATAATTATTAGTAATTTAGTAGAGGCCTATCTGTGTGCTCTAAATATTAAAAAAACTGTTATACGAAGCAAACACTGAATTTACCGATCGCATTGCGCGCGATCAACAAATGCGTTAAGATGAGAATCGCGTTTGCATTAGTGTTGCGTTAAGATGAGAATCGCGTTTGCATTAGTGTTGCGTTAAGATGAGAATCGCGTTTGCATTAGTGTTGCGTTAAGATGAGAATCGCGTTTGCATTAGTGTTGCGTTAAGATGAGAATCGCGTTTGCATTAGTGTTGCGTTAAGATGAGAATCGCGTTTTGCATTAGTGTTGCGTTAAGATGAGATTCGCGTTTGTTCAAGTAGTGTTGCGAATATTGAATGCCCAAATTTCTTTCACTGGAATTGTGGAAGAACTCAACGTTCCTGTTCCTGAATCATCTTAAGTGGCTAAAAAGCTACAAGGGTGATTGTACAATGGCAATCATTAAGGAGACCATTGGATCTTTTTTCGATTATTCTTTATTAGTGTTGCGTTGTTTAAATTTGAGTGCATAGAGTAACGTTGCGTAAATAATTGATTATTTCCGGGAATTTTCCATGTCTTTTTTGTTTATTTTTTTTTTTTAATAAATATAAATTAATTAATATTGCAAGTATAAGAAAGCACTCATCGCGGTTGATTTAAAAATTTTTTATTTGATAAAAGAATATATTATTTTATTAGTGTTGCGATACGAAATGAATATTCCACTCCCGGTTTGTTATTCGATTCATATCGAGTGGAAGATATTTTTATTTTAGTAGTCCTTCTGACTACTACATTTTTTTTCTTTTTCAGCATCCCTTCACATTATATTTCCTACATTCGTTGCAAAAAATATTGCTAATATTTGTAATATTTGTTTTTCTCTTTGATGAAGACTTAGTCATTAAAATTTTGAATTAAAATTGTTTTATGAAATTTTTTGTTTTATGAAATTTTTTGAAGTGAATAATGGTGAATGTTCATTATATTTATCATTTTATATCATTAATTTTTAAGAAATTACAATATTTTTTATACCCTTATGCTAATCCTTTATTTGAGTTTGTTTCAGGTATATCAATTCTATTTCAAGAAAATTTTGTATCTTCGATTAATAAATATTTATATGTTACTAATTTATTAATTTAGAATTTTATTTGTTTCAGGACCTACTTTGAAATCAATCAATCATCACTCATCATTACATTACATCATTACATTTTATATAATGTTTATTTTTAGGTAGAAGGGGCCCCTAAACAAATCTTTTAGATAGATTTTTTATATTGATAGGTAATACCTTCCTTTAGAAATATAGAGAGAAATATATTTAGATTCTGTGTTGATAAGGATGGTGTGATGAAGTGTGATTCTGTAATGAATTAGAAAGATATAACTGTATTTTATTAGATTCTGTGGATAGGTAGGGATGATATGATAGGGTGTGAGTCTGTAATGAATTGGAAAGGTATAATTGTATCTTGTAAAATTAGATTCTATGTAGGTAGGGATGGTGTGATAAAGTGTGACTCTGTAATGAATTAGAAATATATAACTGTATTTTATTAGATTCTGTGGATAGGTAGGGATGATGTGATAGGGTGTGACTCTCTAATGAATTGTAAAGAAACTGTATTTTACAAAATTTTGTAGTAATCTTTTATAATCTTATTCAGTTTCAGAGTGTGGAATCAATAATGGATGTTTATATTTTGTATTATCTTTAATTTTAATTCTGTTAAGATTTTTATGTAGATAGGCTTCTCTTTAATCTTTGAATTAGGAAGGTACTACTTTTAGACTTTTGAATAAAGTGATTGAAATAAGGATTTAGTTAATATATAAATAAGAAGAGAATAAGAGGTTAGGTTTAGGCTTGATGTTGAAGATTATAGGTTAAGTTTCCTTAAGAATTATATTAAATTAACATTTATGATTCGGATATTTCTAAATTGATTTATTGAAATTTTTATATTGAAAAATTTAAGGAAAATAGTAAGTAGATTGCTTGTAGAATTGCTGTTGTAGAAAATAGAACATATTTCCAAATGCATCTTTAATAATGCTTGGTAATGCTTGGTAATGCTTGATAATGATGATTGATATTAAAAGTGGTGTTAATAAAATAAATAAAATTCTCTGAAATGCATTTCACTTTTTTTTTTGTTTTCAAACTTCATAATTTATTAATATTTTATATATTTATGCTCATAATAATATAAAATATTGATATATATATGAAGTAATGTGTTGTTTTTCATTTTTCAAATTTCATAGAGATGTGTTGCATAGAATTAAGATTTAATTCAATTTTTATTTTCAGATTTAGCTTCTCGGTTTTCGTTGAGATTCCTTTTGCTGTTTGTTTTGTATAATGTTTATGGATTGAACATTTTGCAAATTTACATCAAAAGGAGTATTTATCATTGATTTTAATAAATTTTTGCTGAATGGAGGGTGGATGGGACCGTGCGGGTAGGGTGGGTCTCCAAATCGCAGCAACCTCCAAGTTGGTGAGACCTGGTAATCATTATTATTTACTACATAATTTATTTTTGTATATTCGATACAAGTATAAATTTTATAGTAAATAATATGAGCTAATTGGCTGCGTTCGCGTTTCCATTTTTTAATTTTATAAAATGTTGTAACAAGTTGTTTTTGTGTATAATTCGTTATATTCTACTCTGTCAATAATAAAAAAATAGAGAAATTAATATTTTTTCTTATTTTTGAATAATAGTTGAATTTTTATTTATTACATTTTTTGCATTTGAATATATATATTGAATTATAACATAGAAATGTCTTTTTGTTTTTATTATAGCTGTTTTTGATATCATATTTCTTTCAAAATTGCTATTAGAATTCTTGATAGATTATCGTGAAATTATTGTTTTTTATATTCTCGTTTAATAATTCATTGATCTGATAGCAATCAAGATTTTATCAGTGGTACATTTGTTTTTTTTTATATAAATTTATTAATATACCTTTATATTTAATAAATTCTTCTTTCTTGGAAATAATAGAAATCTATATTATTAATTTTCAATATAGATTTTGAAGAGATTTGATATTTTTCGAATTAATTATTTATTCGTGCTCGTATATTTTAAAGATATATTTTTTTTGTTTTAATATGATTAGATATGATATATATTTCTCAAGATATATTTGTATATTTGAAACATTTTTTCTTGGATATAATAGAAATCTACATTATCAATTGTTGATATAGATATATTTTTCGAATTAATCATTTATTCGAACTCGTATGTTTTAAAGATATATATTTTTGTTTTGATATGATTAGAATCAATTTTTCGAATATCTCGTAAATATATTAATATATTTAGAAAAGAAATTTCTTAGAAATCTACGTTACCAATTGTTGATATAGCTGTATTTTATTCGAATTATTAATCGTTTGTTTAAATTCGTATATTTTAAAAACATATGTTTTTGTTTATCAAAATATGTTTTATATCAAGTTATATAAATAATTGTTTAGTCTGTTCAAATTTTTATCTATTTGATGTAACTTATCTTCTATTTTCGTCATACGTATATAAAAGATCAAGTTTGGAAAGTGGTGCCCTCTGTTCCAAGCAGTTTGGAATATTGTCAGCGGGCAGGCGCTGGACCGCTTTCTGAGGCTGCGTGTGAGATAAAGAGCGAAAGACAGAGAAAGATCGCGATTCAAACTCGAAATCTAACGAGGAACTCTCAGAGCCACGCGAGTGGCCGCGCGATACGGCACGGGTGTTTGAAAACGGCCGATAACTGTGTGCATCGCGCCATGTGTACGGAGAAAAGTGCGAATTTGCTGTGGCTTCTTTATTCCATATTGCTCATCTGTGGATTTGTTCTGCCATACGGTGAGTAAATAGATTATATTCGTAAAAATATCAACAACTTTGGGAATTATCATTAAAAAATTATCCAATTGACTAGTAATAAAAAGAATGATTTTTAAGATGTTGATACAATTTACAGTGAATATATATTACGTTTTTTAATTTATGAAATTTATATTTTTAATTTATGAAAATAATTAATTTATATAATTGAATTTCGAGAATAAATATGGAATTTAGAACTGATATAAAGAAAGTACAAAATTTATTATATAGCTAATTTAAACAAAAAAATATTATAGTTAATAATATTTAAATGTATTCTATTAAAATAACGTTTATATAGTTAATATTAATATGTTTCAATCAGTTTAACAAAAGTAAAAATATAAAATAAATATTTTTGGTTATTGAAGAATTCAAAATTCAAAATTCTTTAATAAATTTTTGTTTACCTTTTTGTTTACCCATTAAAATCATTTTGGTAAGAGTAAAAATTATAGTACATAACAAAAAATATATAACAATCATGCATTCAATAAGTATGTGATTTAATGTAATGATAATAGCATTTAATTATGAAAGAATATAGTATATTTCATTCATTTCTTTATATCGATGCGCGATGCATTTATGTTTTCAAACAACGTTCTGTTTTCGAGGAGATTTTGTTTTTGAAATCGTTATATCACTCGAATTTTTGCCATTCATTGAAAGAAATCTGAATAACAGAATGTTATTCGAATGATCATTGAGAAACTGGTTCGTCGATGTCGTGATCAACTGTATTTTATATATGTATTTACATATATAAAAGATGTATCGATACTTTCATTTTTAATATCAACTATTAAAAATATAACTTTATAGAACAGCAAGAAATAATTGTTATTATATACAGATTTTTATATTTTATATCTTATTTTTATTATGTTTTTCGTTTGTTATTATGAATACGAATCGAATTCATTTTTTCTTATACAGTATATTTATTAAAAAATTTTTAATACGTGTTGTTATAAACTTATATATAATTAAATGTGATGTTTAATTTCAATTAATTGTAAATTGATTACATAAAACATTTTTTATTTTTCACGTTAAGATTTTTTAATTGAATATTAAAAAAAATATATGTAAAAATATTCAAAAAATATAAATTTTTTTTAAAATTTCAATACATGATTGTCATATTGAAATGAAAGTATCGATATGTTTGATATATAGAAAAAAATTTGATTAATTATTGCAATAATTATGGAAATGAAATAACATTAATAATATAATACATTGATTGACTTTAGGGGGTGGGTTTTAAGCAGAATTCAATTCAATTGCCTTTTAGAGTTAGTATTTAAACTTGGATTCTTCAAGAGATAATTAATAAAATAGAAAAAAAAAAATAATTAAATTATAACTCGATTTTTCGATTGTTATTTAAAAAGAAATTATTTAGAGTTATATCTAGGATTAGGATAAAAATCATGACGATATTTTATTAAAATATATGAACAAATAAATGAATAAAAAAATCTTTTCCAATCATGATGATAACATTCAGTTTCGCGATAAATATTAAATATAAATCAATAAATATTCAATTGATACAATTTTATATATAATTCGCAATTTTATTACTTAATATAATATCTATTAAAATAACGATCGCTTAAAAATGATTTAACTTTTTAAACTTTCTATTAATTAGAAGATACCTATATATTTTTGCATCGGTGACTATGGAATAAAATTTTCTTCTTTTTCTTTTCACCGTCTTTTACTGTTGTAACAGAAATAAATCTTTAGCAATGCTAGAATGATTTTTTGACGAAGCGATGCATTCGTGTTAAAGAGAATGCGTTTCAAAAGAGATATTCACCGAGGTCGGAGCGTTTTATTACTTTAACCGTTTATTTTCCGCTCCTTTACTTGTCAACGTCGTTTATGACGTTGTGAGAAATCAAATTTGTGCAAAAGAATTTTGATATTCACCGGAAACTGGCTTACGTCGGATACTCATGATGTTTATTATTGTTAGAACATTCTTTCGATATGTATCACGTTGAATTTAGTTGAATTTAGATAGTGCGAAAATAGTTTCTCTAAAAGTATCGATGTAAATTAGCAAAATTATTTCTTAAAAATGAAACAAATTATTTTAATTTTTAAATTTTAATCAATTATGTAATCGTTAGAATTTTTATTTTAAATACAGTTAAGAAAACAGGCCAGATAACAGCATTCCAGGCACAAATATTTTCTAAAATTTTTTAGAGAAAATATATAATTCAGTATTCAATAATATAGTAATTAGTTATTTAGTTTCAGTTATTTTGTTTTTAATATCTAATTATAACAAGAAATGTGTCTTTTGAAACGCAACGACTTTTGAATTTTTCAATATCAGTTTATAGTTATAGTTACAGTTTTTAGAAATAAGTAGTAGTAGTACGATAAATCTCTCATTTTGAACATATTAAATTCATATCAGTAATTTTTAATATAGAAAATGATGTTGTAAAATACAATCAGGATTTAAGAAGTTAGAATAGAAATCCAAATATTAAATTCTAAATCTCTCTCTTAGTGTATGTTTAGGTTGTAAAAAAAAGAGTTAAGGATAAATTTCATAATAATTATACGCAACAAAGGAAATTTAAAATTTTTTCTATAAATTATATTTTACGTCACAATATTTATTTTTTAGATCGATAAGTTTAAAAATCTAACGAATCTATCCTCGCAGAATGTTTATAAATTACTTAAATTAAAAAATTATCCTTTATTTCGATAGTTTCGAATCATAAAAATAATGCAAAGTTTCAAGATTCGAGAACTCGGTATTTCCTTCAAGTATACGTCTCCGATATCCAATATCCCACAACATCGTCATAAGGAGTACATTGCGCGTAGATCAGCGACGAACGGGGAAAGATTTCGCGGAATCTCGGCGTGACGCGTAAATTCTGGGATCGCGTGCGCGGTATAGAACGATCGAGACGACGGACTGCTCAATCGCAGCAACATACGTGTATAACCTCCTCCCCCGTTGAAATGTCGCAAATTGTACGGCAATCATCTTGTCAAGCTGTTGAACCGTTCGCACGCGCGTTCGTCTAATATGAATTCCTCGGAGGCTCGGATGACCTTCCCTTCTCCACTCGCCCCTGCCAGACAATGCAACAACAACGACTCCCTTTGGCATATTACGTACTCGGATACGATGGCAACCGATGAAATTCCTTGCAAAATGTACTCGGGAGAATATTTTATCGCAGACGCCGCGAAATACACCGGAACCAAGTTATTATTTTATTCAGTTTGCATTCGCACCATCTTCCATGGAAAATATCTACGGTAAACGGCTTGTATCGGGACGAGAATTTCAACCCAAAGAATCTAATCGAAGGGACACGTTATCTCCTCGTACCGTGAAAATCCTCCCTATCGTCGTTTTCGCTTACGATCGTGGGGATAATCGTGTTTTAAGGATCGTTCCGTTGGATTCTTTTCACGAAAATCGAAAGATACGGGTTTCGTATCTTTTAAGGGAGAGGGAAATTGTGCGGGTAATTGAGAGGAATAATTTTCTTGAATTTCGAATATTATTTATATTAGTTCTATGGAGATTTGGATATGCGTATGCATAGCGTTGAATTGGGATAAAATTGAATAGGAATTTAGGAAAAATAATGTAGAATTAGGGTTTAGAATTAGGGATGCGACGTTCGAAACTTTGAAACTTCGAAAGTTTCATTGAAGAAAGTCTTAGGGGAATCTTAAAGAGATTTCAAATATTTTAATATCCATTAAAAAATGAAGAAATGTTAGATAGAATATTTTAACTAGTTAGAATGAATAACTATTATTAATGGTATCGTGGTATAGTTATTAGAAAACAATATAATTTTTAGTATATAAATAGCATACGTAATACTTATAATCTTTCTATGATCCTCGTATCTTTTCTTCTGTTACTTTGATAATATTTTATACGTTAATGTGATGTAGATTGACATCAAAAAGAGAACGCGATTAATTATTAAATACATTAATATATTATTTAAAAATCTATAATATACACGTAAAGAGATATAAATATTCAAAGTAAATCTCATGTTATGGTATTTGAAGAGTTGAACGAAATAGATCTTTATTCCAATTTTTTCCAATTTCATTTCCATTTTAATCGTGTTCATAAAAATTTAAATTTGCATAAAACATTTGCAATCCGTTTATTTCATGCGTTTATTTCAATCGTATTATTTGCTTTTATCTTCCGTTTCTATAAAAGTTATAATTTGACATTCCTTTCGGAGCTTCCAAATATTTTCCTACCCTTATTCGAACGAGCGCGACAATTAGCACAGTTTTCAGCAGCAAATGTCAAACATTTCGATGATGGCGATTGTTGATTTGCTTTCCTCTCTGTAATTAGCCGATCGATAATTACCTCTTTTAATTTTCTCTTTTTCGAAAGCCAATGTTTATGATAATGTCTTTTGCCATCAGTACGGAACAATGCAAATTTTCTGCCATTGGACCATTGATAAAACGATAACAATAGAGGAATTCCGATATATTTTTCTCGATAAACCTAAACGAGCGTGTGAACATTTTCGCCACTTGCGCGTATATACAGTGCATACTCTTTTCGAAAGTCTCTCTAATTATTTTGATTACATATAAGGCTATTCGTCTATTTAATTAGATTTATTTGATTCAAGCAGAATATCTATCGATATGTATCGTTTATCGCATAATTTGTTCATCAATTTTGATGATTTAATGAATCGTTGTATATGCACGCACTCGATGTTTTCTCATTTGTTCAGAATATTAAAATTCCCTCATTATATCTTTTATATTTATAATTTATTTTTACGTTAAATTTTGTTTTGTTTTTCGTTCGAACATTTATGATATTTGGCAATGGCGTTTAAATTGTAACAATTTTTATTGTTGTTAATTATTGAGGAATCGGATCGAAGTATTGCATAGAAAAATTTAGATTATAATTATTTAAAAGTATCTTATTATAGATTTTTTTTTTCTCGTATTTAAATTGTTATATATCGCGTAACTGCGGAAGCATTAAACATCAGATCAGGATCGGATGAGGGACAACTTTCCAAATCAACGGTGCGTGCTTTGCATAATTCCATTCTCTTCTGCACCATTCCAGACGAATACGAAATTCAAGAAACTGTATTCTCTCATCTGTCTTTGTGATCTTTTTAAATCTTCGAAAAGAAAAAAAAAAAAAGAAAAAGAAATTTTGCGCGATATTGCATTTAGAAAAATTAAATTATATCAAAATTATTAGTCATTGAAAATATTTATTTTTTTAAGTCGAATAACAGATCGCGATTTTTAAATTTTGATATATATTTTTATATATACAATCGTAGTTTTAGAATAATCATTAAAAAATATAAATTTTAGAAATTACAAAAATGTCATAAGCAAATAATATCGGATTGTTGTATGCAGGATTCAAAATTTTAGATTAGATTTAGAAATTTATATTAAAAATACTTAAATGATATTTATTTGGTTGATCAAAATGAGTTATGGATCAACTTTCGAGAGCTTCTGCTATACAAACTTTATGGTTTAAAGTACTTATAACTTTAATATAACTTACAGAAATAGAAGATTTATCAATGGTAAATGTTCATAATAGGATTAAATAAATAAAAATCGTTTTATAATCATTTTAATATTAACGTTTAATGTTTTATTAAAAATTCGTTAATGATCTCATCTAACGACGTATATTATCGGTTCAAAGATACAGTAATTTAATATTTGTGTTTTTTAATAATTTAATAGCAATAGTTTGAAAAAGATTCAAAACTCTCGCGATACTTTAAAAATTAATTTACACTTGAAGGAGTAGAAGCAAGTTTAGAAAATTTTAATTTTTTTTCTGATATATAATTATCCTTATTTAATATATATTTTAAATTTATTAATTATCTATTCATATATTCATTCTTATATTTTCCATTATAAGAACGTATCCTTCTTCAAGTATTTCTTCTCATCGAGTAAATGATTCCAATCCCCTGCAACAACGTAATCTCTCTTTTACACATTCAGATTGTACATAATATCGATTTCTCGCGTTCCGCATCCGACGAGTATTTACTCGAGTTTCAAGAAATGAAAATATGGCGTCTCATTACGGTTGTCAATACGGCAAAGTCGATATCTATCGAACCTCGAAATGTTCGTTATCCACCCGTCTCATTAATACTTCGCGAACCGTGAAGAGAAGTTATTCTTAAGTGGAGCAAGGGAATCAAGATCAGACCGAGCACATAGCAACCTGTCTGAAATTGTCGGGGCGAAGTAGGTAGCTGATCGCAAATAAGACGATAATAGGGGCCGAGTGGCTTCTTCGATCTTAGGTGTGTTTCCTTCGATAATGGAAATTGAAATCTCGACCACTTCGTCGAGATCCAAATGAAAAATACAGGTTTTTTCTTTTTCTTTTTTTTTTTTCTCTTTTGCGAAGAAAGCTTGTTAAGAATCAGAAGTCTCTCTGATAATTTTATAAATTTATGTATATATTTATTTATATATTGATGAGAGAGAGGAATAATTTTGATTGAGAATTTTTATTTCTTGATGAAAGAAAGAGAGAGATAGAGATAGATAGAGAGAGAAATTTTATAACGATTAGTTCGGAAAATAATTGACAAATTATCGTTCGGTTATTGAATTTTTTGATTGACTTTTATTATGGTTTCTTTAGTGTAATAGTTTTATTACATTCTCGTTGTTAATTAAAATTTCTATGATAACTGGGTATCGATTAATCTGATGAAATAAAATTAAGAAAAATATTGGAATTCAATTTTGAAGATTTTTATTCTCCTCCGGGGATGGAGAATTTAAAATAAGTGATATTTATTATCGTGATATTTATTAATATTCTAAATTAATTTATAATTCGTTTTATTTGGAAATCATATACGATGTTATAAAATGATTCTCGATTTAATAATTCCAATAAATTTATATTTCTTTTAACAAATATCCATTTCGTTTCGTCACGGTACGTATAATTAAAAAAGTATTTCCTCTCAAACTGATGGAGCGATTACATTTTATTTAACAATTTTAATTCTGATAAAATACAAATTTTGCCTGGGAATGCAATTTATACCGTGCATAAATATATTTATTTTGCCAGCAAAAAAATTTTAAAAATATAGAAACAATATAAAAGTTTGGAAAAATTGATAAGTAAGAGATCGATGCTAATATTTATTACGTTTAAATATATTCGGCATATTTTTTAGAATTATTTACATATTTTTTTATTATTATATTAGCGACGATTTAAAACATTTTTTTGCTTCGACATCAACTTAGTTATCTAGTTTTTTTATTTTCTATAGATAACGTCATTATAACTTTAGGAAATTCGATAAATTGATTCTGGCTAACAGATATAATAAATAATAAGGAAATAAATACAAATACAAAAAAAAAATATTGATTTAAAATATTCAAAGCTCGAAAACTATGCAGTTATTTATTTATTTAACTTCAATTTTTATTATTTATCTCGATTTTTTATTTTTGTTCTTTCAATCTAATTTTAATTTCAATTTTTTATAATTTATCTTTAATCAATTATCCATCTTAATTTTAATCTCATTTATATTTTTATCTATTCTAAACTCTCTTTTTTAAATTTATTTTAATTTAATTTTTAATTTCTCAATTCTCAATTCGTTTCGATCATTATCCATTTTATTTTTTACTTCTATTTCTACTTTTCCATTCGTATCTGCCTCAAAACCCTCTCCCCTCATTTAATTTCAATTTTTCTTCATTTTATTTCATTTCATTTCACTTCTAATTTTCATTTTATTTTTATACCTTTTAAATCACACTACATTTCTCGTGACGTGGAAATTTCAAATTTTTATACCGATATCGTTTCACGCGTAACTTTGAAAGAGTTTTAAGCCAGCCAAGATAAACGAAACGTTCTTTTCTTCTCGTCTTTAGGACGATTTAACACGTCGAATCTATTGACAGTGACAAGAAAGAACTATTTATTAGTTCTCGTCTCACGAGTGTATCAATCCCCTCTGGTGTGTATCGCTTCTTTTATTAATGGCGTTGTCAATGTGGCGACGGATAAGACGATGAAACAAGTCAGAACTTCGAAAAGTCATTTGAACAATTGAAAACGGCAATATCTATCGTTAATCTTTCCAATATTATATTTATCGGTATAAATATCGAGGATTGGATCTTGGAAAAATTGAACATTGGAATCGGTTCATGTGGATATTGATTATAGACGCGAATTGTAGTTAAAATATTCCATAAAAATCAATAATGATATAATAACAATAAAGTACAGGAAATGTAAGGATGTGAATACAAAGACTTCAAAATTTTCGAGTCAATCGTTTTCTCTGTTTTAAATATTTAAACGAATTTTCTTTTTGAAAATTACACAATTTTTTATCTTTATTTAATATTATTATACGAGTCACAAGTAATGACGGTAATAAGACAAATAAATTTTACAAATTTAGAATATAAATTTGCAAATTTGTCAACTCAATCTAATATTAATTCTATGTAAGGATGTCCAGATTTATTATTTTATATTATTCGTTACGTATGAATATAAATGCTTCGATTTGTCCCCGGGTCGAGTAAGCAGATCGAATCGTGTCAGGATTTATCTTCGAGGATACGGTAGGGTGACAAAACTGTTCATGCAAACAAGCTTTCGATGGATTCGTGCGTTGCAAGAAAAGCAGATGAGTTGTACTATGCTTCTTTCGATCCGTTCAGGCGTGAAATATGTTTCTTGAGGAAGATTCTTTACTTTTTTAACGTTATGCTTCGTTTTTTCGTGCTTTTTCTCCTCCAGTTTTTCTAAATTTTTTTCCTCTCGAATTTTTTCTCGTGGAAAAGATTTTAAGAATAGATTGTTGTTCACTTAAACGATGATGGATCTTTTGTTTCTCAAAAATAGATCGACAAATAAAAAGACGATTATTTTGTATACATTTATTGTGTGAAAATAAATATCTAAATTAGGTTAGAAAATTAATTTTTAATCTCTTCGAACATCATCATATTCGATTTTATTATCCATCTTATCCAGCTTTTTAGAAATCTCTTTAGAATTGAAATGAGAAATTGAGTCGATAAACTACTTTACCTCGAAAAGGTCTATTTAATTCTTCCTGAAATAATGAAAAAAATAGACTGTTCAAGTTAATAGATATTACTTCAATTAAAGAAAAAAATATTATTTTAATAAATATTACTAATTAACGAATCTAATATTTGATATATGTGTAATTTAGATAAAGTATATCTGTGAATATTAATAGTTGTTGCTATGTATTAGTTGAGAATTAATTAATTATATTACTTTTGAGCAACAAAACGCTTAGATGCAACAGATAGAATTTGTGTGTAACTGGTAATTAAAGATGAAGTTCGAAGAGAAGTTATGGATATATATATGTATAGTATATAATATAGCTTTTCATCTTATGTTAGCGTTAGTTATGGCAAATACGGTTTTGGATTCAAGCATTTCCTCGAATCTATTGTTACCTAATCTAAATTTATTTAGAAGGAAAGAACGAAATATAGAATAATTTGATTTGAAAATGTGTATAAAATCGAAATTTATGATTTATATAAAAGAAAATTAAACTCTTATTGTACCAAAACTTTTGTATGGGGACGTATATATAAATATAAAATATTTTGTTTTGTAAAAATACAAATTTGATAAATTGTGATAAGTAAAAAAATATTTTACTATAAATTAAAATTATACCCACAATGATTACCATTTCATTATTAAAATAAAAAAGAAGGAAAATTTGCTTGCTAATATTTTAAGCTCTAGATATAAAAGAAACTTCAAAATTCATCGAGTTCAATTTAAAACTTTTAAAGTGTCTTTAGTGGAATAACTTATTGCAATGTCCTCATAAAAATTCTCGGAAATCCTTTAAGACGTCGGTGAACTGTTAAAACAGTTGTAACATATTTACAAGATTGAACTCGATAAAGCGGAATGAATGGCGATGTTGTTAATGCTGTCATTATATGTCGAAGGAACGCTTGACTTACAAAACCGTATTTCCAGAATCGCAAGAAACTTTTGACACGAATGACGTAAACCCTTCGTTAGTAGATTCGAAGGAAATTGTGTGTAAATGTAAATGGTAAGTCATTTACCCTAATTATAAGTCAATCAAAACTTAATTAAAAAGAGATTTGTCATTTTTAAAACGATTGAATGATGCAGAATTAGGCAGTTCAAGACAAAATTGATTCTTCGATGAAAAGTGATATGAAATCTTTAACTTGTGATAAGTTTATAAAATTTCTATTAAAATTAAACTTTAATAGGAAAATCTCGGCACATAGGGTAGATTATTTGTGATCAATCATTTATGGATCGATTCTTTTTATAATTGATACAATTTTTTGAAGAATCTTCAAGATATAATATTCCATTTTTTCTATCCTTTTTTTTCTTTATTAATTTTCGATTCTCTCCTTTTGAAAATTGAATAATAACATTTCCTAGATTATTTTAGATCATTTTGTTTGTAGTTGCTCGAATAGTACATTTTAATTTAAAAAAAAAGAATTTAAGTTTGTATAGTTGGAATTTGTTAGTGTTAACGTGAGAATTTCTTTCATTTCGTACGTTTAATGATAAAATAAAAGGGTAGTTCTAATAAATCAAAGGTACTTCATATCGATAAATAACATTTTACCGAGAATAGAGGATCTGAATTGACGATGAAGGTATCTTTTCTCGACGAGACTGATCCCTCATTGAGGTTTCTTCGTTGTCTTTCAATGTGAGAACTGTTAGCAGTCGAAACCTTGCAAAATTAGCAATGTAAATTCGATTTTCCTGACCTACGAGGACGAATCCTGGTTTGAACAGGGTATATTGTTCATATACTCTTTTGACAAACCCTTTGAAGAGTTCCTGTTCTATACGCGATCGATGTTACGTTACGAATGGAGAATAATAGGAAACGAGAGAAAGATTCGAGTATCAAAGTTTTTTGTTACTATACGAAATGTACAAAATATTATCTCGGAGTTCGGATTTTAATTATATTTCTTATTTTTAAAAGAAACAATAGAGCGTTCGTTTAATAAATTTTCGTTTTGATTTTGTAATTTTAATAAAAAAAAAGAAAATGATTGTTTTCATTTAATTCTAATTAAATTTAGAAGTAAATTTTGGCTGGAAAATAGAGGAAAAGGAAACATTGATGCAAGTTTTTTGATATTCTATCTCTATTAACTCGCTACTTAATTTCGCGTGATATATGCAGCAAAAATTTTAGTAAGCCTCTTAATTTCCTCTTGATTAATATGTCAATGAGTATTGATCGTATTACAGCCGGCCTGTGCTTTTAATGTCTCGTGCTGATGTCGTTTTTGCGTCGACCGAGCAATCAATAAACGCAAACAGTGTGCACCATGCTAAACAATGGCCCTGTTTTCTGTGATTATACTTTCGATGTTGCTCTTACGTTTTATCACGATGAATTAAATTGCAATTTATGTTTTTCTATATTTTATCAATCTTATTATATATCACTTGAAAATATACATATTTTATGATAAGTATTAATATGAGCAGAGGAACTCTTCAAAGGGTCAACTGTCAAAAGAGTATATAAACAATGATTGCACCTTAAATTTAATTTCGTAGACCAACATAGATAATAAAAATCGTAATAAATAATTTGAAACGTGTAAGTTAGCCAAATTTTAAAATTATTCCAAATTATATATATTATAGGAAGAATACAAAGAGAAAGAAATTTAATTTTTTTGTTACTATACGAAATGTACAAAATATCTTAAGACGGTTTTTTAATTTTATTAATTATAGGGAGGAGTAAAAATATTATTAAAACGTAGAATAGTTTTCGAGTTAAATTAATCTCGACTGATTCGTAATTAAATAACTCTTTTTTAATCTAATACTCGGTAGCGTTTTGATCAAGTTTCTTCTTTATTATCAACCCCTGGAAAAAAGTAGTTGGGCGAAGTTACGTTTTCACTTTGTGTACGCAATGGAAAACCTTGTTTTCAGCTGTATACTCGGTGAGTTTCGGTTTGCCGCCTTAAACCACGAGTGACTTGACGCGAACTCTGTTAATTTTCACGGCACACTGTAAACTGAATAGCCACAATGAAATTCTAACTCCCCCGTTTGTCCCAACATCTTTCTACGCCGCATGTAATTAGTTTTGCTGTTGCCGTGTTCGTTGATTTATGAATTAACATTTGTTCAAAATTTGTTACGCGAATAATTCTTTTCCTCGCCGTGTCTTGTAACATTTACCTATTGAATTTTATAATGATAAAATATATGATGATTCTGAGAGAGAGAGAGAAAGAAGAATTTGATTGATTGAAAAATCATTTTGATGTTATCCAGCAGAAAATTTTTATTCTAATTTGTTTAGTTTCGACAATAGCAGTTTGCAACCAAACTTTATCAAGTCAGGAAATAATTGAAATCGTGTTAACATTATAATAAATGTCTTTCTTTCAATTTTTTTCAGCAAATTTTTTTTTTATAAATAATAATGATTAAATAATGTATCATCGCTTATTTGATCGATAGAATACATTTTATTAAGATATATATAATTTTGAGAATAGTCTTTTCGTTCGATAATGTTTATAATTATTATTACACAGGAATTAAATTGTCAAATTATGATATCAGCTGTTCAAAGATTTGTATAATTTCAGGGAATATTCGAGAACTTAATAAGCTTAGTGGATGTGTAAGTTTGAATAGCATTCGGATGCCGGTGTTGAATAAATTTGGAATTGTATTCCTAGAGAATTTGATCTTGCTTGAAATTCTACATATTCTCTTGAATATCTATATCTCTTGAATAAATCGTTGATAAATGCCGTGAAACTTATCAAAATCTTCTGTTATTCGCGATATTATATAGTTTACGTACTGTATTATAGCAGAGTGATATTGTTGATGGGAGTTTGTCAAATTCTCTAAAGCTTTTGAAATTCTGTGTACTTTAGAAAGTCTGTAAGGCATTTTGGGCTCGCGATACTCGGCGAATTTCGTAACTCTTGATACATATCTGAAACTATTATTCTTCAGGATATCGTATAAATCTTTTCGAATTCTTCCGAGTAATTGATTCGCAATTTTCGCAAATATTCTTCTTATAATCTTATAATCCTTTTTCAGTATATTTTCGATTAAATCAATAAAAGTAATTAAATTAGAGAAAACTAAATTAATATTTCATATATTAATAGTGTATAAAAAAAAAAGAAATTTGAAATTGATGAAATTCTTTATCAAAATTTATTTATTAATAATTAATGTAATTAAAACAATTCAGGAATAAAAATCCCAATATTCTAAACTATTAAATATCCCTAGATAGATCGATTTTTTTGAATTCCATTGAATTTTTAGTGTAAAATGTTTTAGTATCGAGCAACGAAACAAAAATTCGACGAAACCGATTTAAAGGCTAAACACTTCGATCCCGATAATCAATTTATCTCTTCGATGTTATCCACCTCGACGATCTAATTGCCCCCCCTCCCGTATACTACAATTCCGCCGTGTTTCCATTCCTTCGTAAAGATCCGGCGCATTAATTTCGTTCGTCCACGGCTCGTACGTTCGCATTAATCTTCGCAAGGAAATCAACTTGATTAATCGATTGTTCCTATCGTTTCCGCATCTCATTAGGCAACCACTCACGAACACATCAATCGGATATCGGCAGATGGACCATTCGTCCCCCTATTTTTTCCCCCTATCGATCGTTTGACTCTCGCGAGTGTACATCGACGAAAAGCCTGCCGGCTATTCGATTATCATGCTTCCTTACCGAATGAGAAATACTCTCTCTCTCCTTTTTCTCCGTTTCTTTCTCCCTGGCCGCTCGAAATGAAATTTTCTTCTTTCTCCCTCCCCTCCCTCGAAGCGACATGGCGCAATAGCCGGTGAAAATCGTAGCAAGGCGGCCGTCTCTGGGCGAGGTCGAGGTAAGATCCGATAAAGGAGGAGGCTTTAGGAACACAGTGTCGGTAGGAAAAGCTCATTGATGAAAAAATTCCATTACATGGTCCGGCCTGAATAGTTGTAACATGAGGGAAAGATAAATTTCCGCGTTAAAGCTCCGTTTGGCGCATGCGACAAACCGTGAGAGAAACAATTTTGCGGGAAGATTGTTTCCTTCTGCTCGAGCGAAAACGCGAACGAGGCTATTCTTCTTTATAATAATGTTTTCTCGGTTTTATATTGTCAATTTGACAATTTGACACACACACACACATACACAGCGTGCACGTGGATATATCGTTGCGCACGATTTGTGTCCACGTGAATTTGTCTTTTGGAAAGAGGAATCGAGTTTCGGGAACTCTTGTTCCTCCGATAGAGGAAATTGATGAGGATCACGTAGATTGATATTACGATTACCGAGGTTTGGAAAAATGGTTTGGCAAAATGGGGGAGGAGATTGAATGGAATAGGGATTTATAGGGTTCATTTATAGGCAAGAGAAATGAATGGTATTATTGCAGATATTTAGAAGTTCGATAAGGAAATAAAATGTTAGGATATTGATCGATAAGTTGATTATAAATTATTCTTTGATTAAAATTAATATCGATGCAATGTTAATATTGCTTTGCTAGATGAGATAAATAAGTAGCAAAAGTATTTATAATTAATATTTATTTATCTCAGGATTTAGTATAAATATCTAAAATATTGTATTAGAATGTATCGAAATGGATATTAAATTACGAGAATTAATTAATCGTACGAAAAATAAAAAAGAAATAGAAATATTTTTCCAACCTCTTAATGTTTTCATTACTTTATTATTGGCCACGATTATTAAATAAATCGATTCCTCGCATTCTTCGCATTCATTTCAATAAATTATAGCAGCACGCGATAAAAGGCAGGACAAGATTAATCTTGAAATCAAGTGGACAATGGATAGATAGGTGGATCGAAGCTCGTACTATGAATGTAATCGTGTAGTAGCGTGCCATATAAAAGAATCAAAAGTTTTTTTTATCGATCTGTAGATTTTTGGCGTGACACGTAGCGCTTATATATAGAGAACGATACCGAGAACTAGACGATAAAATCGAACACATGCCATTCGTGAGATACTCGGTCAATAGTAGGTACTTTAAAAGTATTCGATACTGTTTCGGTCATGTCTAGCGTCCGTTCGTCGTGTTTATATTCAATCCTTTGTACGAGATGATTTTTTATCGATTTTTTTTTATAAATACACTTGTACGGGAAATTAGTATTGAAAATGATAAAATATCACGGAATCGTGGGATGAAGAAAATGAGTGACGTTTTAATTGAAAGTTTCATAATGGAGATCGGCAATAAATCATGGTAATTTCCTTTAATTAAAGGAAACTAACAGTAAGTTGGGGAAAAAGGGGAGTGATTTACTTTATTCACGAACGGTTCATTGGCGTAACTTCCGATGGAAGAATAAAAAGTTAGCAGAGAAAGAAATAGAGGGTTCAAAGGGAACGATCCGAAGTCGGCAAGTTAGTAAGAAAATTTCAACGGAATCATCTTCTCACTTAATACTTTCTGTTCTTCGTTCTTCGTGATCTTTGAAATTGAAATTTATTTCAATTTTTATAATCTCCTATATATGTATAACTCTATTGCTCTTTTCGTAATGAATTTATTAGATGAAAATATGTTTCTATATATATAAAATTTAAAATTTAAAATAATTTTGCAATCGTGCTTCTTCTATTTTTACGGAATATCCTCGTTACATAAAAGTTACTTGACCCTAATAAAAAATCTTTAACGATTCAACGCATTTTCCTGGACGATTATTATTACATGGGTTTTCTTATAAAAGAATTAAATTAATTTACTAATTTCTTTCGGTGGGAGGAGGGTGAGATTAATTACCATGGCCCATGGCCATTCACAGCTAAAACTTTTTTCCAATGGATCTCGGTCTGTATGTAACTCAGATGCAGCTTAAAAGTAGCCTCGAGCGGATCACGATTGACGACCGGAAACGAGAAATCGTGGTATAGGGGGAAGAATGATGGGGAGTGCTAATTGTTCGAAATCGTCGTCAGATCTTCGCGTCGTCACGTTATACGCAAATCATTTAATCATCATTATCCAATCCAATAAATCTTGATAATGTTTATCAATATTATATGTTAATTTATAAATTCTATATTTTAATTCATCGTGTTCTATTTGGATAAATTAAAGGCAGATTTTTAAGTATCAATATTTCATTTTTAATATCATTTCAAAGGGATAGAGTAATTTTAGTTAGATGTGTGTAAATTAATTTATTGTTTTTAATAGATAACTTTTCGAATATTTTCCTCTCCTAAAAGAATTGCTATCTATATTAACGGTGAAAGAATTCTTAAAGTGAAATTCTAATGCGAATACCAATAATATCTTGCTTCTTCGTGAAAAGGAATAAGAATTTAATAGTACGTATTATAATTTACTATAAAAATTATTTAGATTTGTTCACAGAGATCCTTTTCTCGTAGCAACGTATAATTCTTATTTAAAAAAAAAAAAAAAAAAAGAACAGTCAAATTAAGCAAAGATAAAACGCGTTGATCCAGTTTCAACCTTTATAAGGGATAAAATATCGATTTCCTCGTTTCGTATCCCCCTTAATACAAAGCCTCGAACGAGTATATTGTTGATAATTTTCAATTATGCTAATTTCGAAGGAAAAAACCCATCGATCCGGAACGATTCCATTTTCCGTTGTATTCTACAACAAACGCTTAAGAACTTTGGTCGTTCCTCGGAGGAACGTAGAGCGAAACGGCAAAAGACGATGAAACAAAGGATGGTTTTCAGATGGAAACGATTAAAACAGAGTAACAAAGCGCCACGCCGACGGCGATTGAGAGTAATTCGTTCGTTTCTCGATTGTAAGCGGTCACGCCAGGCCGGCGAATCCATTGCGAAAGTTTAATTAAAAGCCCGGCATAGAGTTTTAGTAAAGGGTGTCGCCCTTCGACGAGCCCGATTCTTCTACGTGCGTGTGCGCGACGTACTACGAAGCTTTTTGCAATTCGAAGCCACGAATCGACACGTTGAATGGTTTTCGAGGAACTTTCGATGTTGGAGAAACGAGTCCCCCGAGTAACGAGAATCGAAGCTTTGGGACGGTAGTAAAATAATATGCAATGTCAGAAAGAGTTATCGATCGGAGGGATGTAACGGTGAGGGATGTTTTGCAAAAGGTTTTTGATCGCAACGATTATGAAGTTGATATTGAAGTCTTAAAATGGAAAGAGAGAATAATCGAAAGATATTAAAGTATATTCAAGTGTTTTATTAATATTTCGTTTTTAGATTTCGTTCTCATTTTTATTCTCATTATTGAAATTTTGTCGCATTCGTAGAAATGTTATTTGCATTTGTATAATAAATTTGCAGAATGTAATCGTATAGAATATTTTGATGATTAATATCAAAATACAATTAGCCATCGATATTATTCTCAAAGCCATAATCAAAACTATTAATTGTTCGTGCAAAGATTAAAAAAAGAAGGAAAGAAGAAGAAAAAAGAATTCATTATCCAAAAATCACTTGCAAAGGAAAGGCTACAGAAAATTAATTACAGAATGTTCGCGCTCGGTTTAAGATCAAAAGCGAGCTCTTAAATAAAAAACGAAACTTCTACAAGCACGAACTTTATGTAGACATACTCTTTGACCGCCTTATCCATGGAAGCAATATTAGAAAAGTCTTTTCGTTTTAACGTGCAAACGCGACACGGTTCAAGTTACATTCGATGGATTGCGTTATATTGCTGTATTAATATGAACATATCAATCCTTTGTAATATCGTATTTTTTTTTTTTCTATCATAAAATTCATTTTCTCCTCCTTTCAATTTTTTTCTGACGGTTTAAGTTTTTCTAAAATTTGTACGAAAAATTCAATTATAAAATTGAATCAATTGTTTTTGACTTTTAGAAATTTTAAACGTTTGTATTTTTTCTTATCACATAAATTCGTGTTTTAATTTTTTTTTTTTTATGAGAGATAATTGATTAATGGGTAAAAAGTATAGTTTTATTCAAAAGAATTTAAAGTAATGCTAGATTTTAAGACCTGTAATTTTAGCAACGTCTTAATTTAATCTTAAAATATTTTCTTTGATCTTTTGAGTTTCTTTTACAATATCCTTAAAAGTATATACTTTTAATTAAGCGGATTTTTGTAATAATTAGTTCGAATCGAAAAAAATATCCCATATTTTATACATAAAATATTAAAATTTAACAAATAACTTGGCAATCCTCGATCTTCTAGAGAGATTATATTTGAGAATGAAGTTTATTACAAATAGGATCTAGCTTTATTGAATCTCGTGTTATGAATAAGACTTCATATTATAAGATAAAGATAGAGATAGAAAGAGTTGTGTTGAACAGTTGTCTAGAATAGTTTTATAGAATAATAAATATAATAAAGAAATATTTTATTTTATTATTAATGTAGTTTAGTTTTCAAAAATTATTATTAAAATCGTTTAGCAACTATTCTGAAAGAAATAATAGATATAGTTTTTTTCCCTACAATTGTTTTCACCTCTATTTTAATAGAGATACAAATATAAATTTTCAAATAATTAATTAATATTATTATTAAAATGAATATTCTCATTAATCAATCTCCAACGTTAAATTTCATCTATTCTTATTCTTATTCCATTTATCAAAATTTCCACGACTTTTACTCCCACAATATCTCTCGTTACACAAACAATACTTAAAATATTTCCACTAATCACTCTCAAATTCCATCCCACCTCTTAAACATCCTTCATTTCCATAGATCCCATTGTCAAAATTCATTCTCACTTTATCAAACTCAAGATAAAAAGAACAAGATCTATCGAAGAAGATTCCCTCCTCCTCTCTTTCATTCGTTCACCGATCTTTCCACCATTCTGAAGCGCGTCATCCTAAAACCAGGAATAATGATTAAAGGGCGCCACGAAGGAGGAACATCACCGTGGCCAAGCGTCACATCGGGTCTGGCATGATTGTTCTCGAATTTTGCGGAGAACTCCTGTGGAAAGTTGGTGGTTTCAATCGACCGATGAAACTCGCCGGTGGTGCAAATATTCCATAAAATCTGGAACAGCTGCGTACGGAATGCGTTCGTCTAGGATCGATTCCTCCCTCGCTTCACTCGTGGCGCGAAAGTATCTACGGTCTTGATTACCGTGTTTGCTTAACGAACTCGGGTTCTTAAATCGAGTAAACGTGGTGGCAAGGGTGTTGCAGGGGAATGGAGGGAAAGTCTTCTACTTTTGGGCGAATGGTTGATTGGAAAACGGTTCGAGAGAAGTTTGCTCTTCCTTCGAATCCGCCGAAATTAAATAGGGGATGCGTTTCTCCTTTGCACGTTTCCCCGTGTGAAAGTCGGGGGATAGGGGAGATTTTTATTGTCGGGCACGTTGATAAGTTTCTTTGTGAATTGCTACTTTTTCTTTTTCCTTCCTGCGTAAATAGTTCGAAGGAAATTTTCGAAGATCAGTCATTTTTTAATAGTAATTAAAATTAATCGATTAGTTTTTAAAACGGCTCTTTGTTTTTTTAGATTTTTGTAAAATTAATTATGTGATAGATGTTGATATAGATGTTGTAAATTAATTTTTTTCATCGTATATATATGTAATATTTCTTGTTATAAATTTCTGGTTTTAATATTAATTTTACCATAAAATGTATAAATACCTTCTTCCATCTGCAATAATTTTCACGTTGCTTTATGCATAACAACGTCGCATCTCGTTTAATTATCCGATCTTTCGTTTCTTTATAATTTTCATCATGCCCGTGGATGTTTTCCAATTCCATTCGAAAATTCAAAGTTGTCGATTTTTCATCGAATATTAAACATTTCTTTCGTTTTCAAGAAAATGAAAATTGCCCGAATATTTAATATTTCTTCATAGTACATAGAAAGCATTTTATCATTTAAACATTTCGAATTTCTTAAATTCTCCGATTTTTATCAAAATTCCTTTATAATATTTTTTGTTCACTTTCTTCTCTCTCTCGAAAACACGTAGCAATTTCATTTTTTCCCACGTTCTTGTTACCAAATATTTTTGCGGAAATCTTATCACCCTTAACGTAAAAATTGGTTCATTAAATCTTTCAACCCTTCACTGAGGTAACATCCGAAAAATAAAGGAAAATAAACTGTCAGTCGAGCTCAAAGCTGCTGCAATAACCTGTCCCGGTTTAAAAAAAAAAAAAAGGGTTAAAACGCAACCCAGACAAAGTTAAATCTCTCTCCTACGAGGGTATTTACCGGGTTCTCGACCTGTCGTTCGAGTTTTTTTCATCGGCGAGGTGTCGGTGTATTTCACGACATCAAGTCGCGCCTTGTGCGTGCACCAACGAAGAATAATTTCGGTTCATTCACCGGTTTCTCGGCTATATACACGTTGGCGCAACGTCTTAATTACTCGTTCAGGTAAGCTGGGAAAAAGGAAGGAAAAATGGAAGGGTAAGGAAGCGTGGGGTGAGGAAGCCTTGGCATTTTCAGGAGCTTTAAGGACTCTGAACTCTCGCTTCTAAGTAAAGTATGGAACTATACGTTTCTTTGCCTAGTTCGCAATTCTCCAAGCTAATCTACAACTTTAAAGGCAAATGAGAAAAAGGGGGAAAGATAAGTTGAAAAGATATCTTTCCTCCCATTTTTTTCATGGAGATTATTTGATCGAGTTTGAAAACCAATTGATATTATTACGGTATTTCATTATAAATGTGATTACGTGTGAATTTGCTACGATGATGTAAAAATTTATTTGTTGAACTTAATAATTACTTCATTTTGAACTTTGAAAAATCAATCGAGTAATTTTTTATTAAAAAATGTTCCTTTGTTTTTTTGTTCTGATCCAGAGTTTAATTTCTATTAAAAGTTAAATTTTAGAAATATTTTGGTAGCAGCAAAGGGGATTTTAATTTGTAATTATTTGTATTTTTTAATTCAATTAAATAAGGAAAAATTATAATGAGTTCGAAAATGAATGATTTATGGGGAAAAATTATCAGCGGAGAAATATTCTGATAATAAATAGAAGGAGATCGATCATTTTACATCCATCGATCCAATTATAGTGTATGTAATGATATTTATTACATTAAAGGCAGCAAATTCTATATCACGCTGATCCATGTTATAAAATTGAATTAATTTCTCGATCAAATTATCTAAAAGTATATGTATTATCTAAATTTTAATATCTTTTACAAATATTCTCCAATAAAGTTGTAACATTTACTCTGGGGTAAATATTTTCCATACAATAGGAAAGATTAAATTACAAATTCAAGTTGAAATAATTCACTTTTAAATAATCCTTGTTAAATTTATTTGTAAAAAGAAAAAAATGCATCATACTTGTTTAGATAGCAATATTCACATATTTAATATATTCTATGTAAAATTATATATCAAATTATATTATTTTATTCTATAACTTAATAACAGAATAGAAAAAAATAATATGAAATAAAATATAAAATCAAAAAATTATATCTAATTACGAAATTAGATGATCAAATATTTTTGTGATCGATATGTTTTACTTTGAAAATCAAATTTTTTCTTTTTTCAAATTGAATTTAATCAGAAAAATTGAAAAATAGAAATATCTATGTTCAAAGGGAAGGATATCGCGTTATAAAAATATTTCATTCGTAGATGTGAAAGAATTAAATTGAAAAGATATAATATTATCTAGAAATGTCTATGTAAAGAAAAGTTTACGATTCAAAAAGAAAGAAAATTTAAGATTCAAATATATATATATATTTTTCAAGATTTCTTTCATCGAATTGGATACGAGGATTAACTCCTACGTGTAAAATACAGAGAAGAAGAAACAAACGTTTCGTCATTCCATCGAGGCGGATTTACTTAATACAATGTCTGAACTCGGGTGTGAAATTTAAAATCGCGGTCGTCAAGCATTGACCTGATACTTGTGTATAAATGCCGCTTTGTCAATGGAGTTTTATATAAACTGATGATCTCAGACAAATTTCTCGATGTGTTACAGGGCGTGACACGTTTCATTTCTTTCACAATGTGCATGTCATGGTGACATATTTTCTTTGGATTTCTGTTGTTCGCACGTATATTCCACGGAGGAAACAATTTTCAAGCAACGTACTTTCATTTTTCAATGTGTTATTTTATCCAAGAAAATATTATTTAGATATAATTGTTCCTATGAATCATTTATTATAGCTTATGAATACATAAAGAATTTCTGGTTAAAAATAATATCAATAACCGATTTCAATAATTCAGAAATTTATTTTTATCGAAAGAGAGAGTTTTGTTTTATTTTTATATTTCAATTTTTAATTATTTATTCCGTTTGACGAATGTTTTATAATCTCGGTTATATTATATAGTAGTAGTTTATATTATATAGTATAAACTATATTTTTAGTTATTTAATTTTAATTTAATCACTATTAATAGTCATAGTTTATCTGGATCTTTATGACACCCTTAGTAATTTTGGTATTCGGTACTAGTGATCCCTAGGATGCTAAACTATTAAAAAATCTTTAGAAATATATATTAATATATTTATAATTCTATCATTTATGTAGAAACAAAATTTTTTATTTAATCTCATTAATTCAAAATAATCGAGAAACGATTTGAAATAATTAATTAATTTCCATAAATAACTATAATCGAATTATCCAACAAAACTGGTGGAAACCATTAAAACATTCTTTCCTCTTTGTTCCCCGCGTTTTGTACATTTTTATAATGCATCCGCAGCAAATTTCTCATCGAGCTCTTAGATTTATCCTCTGTTTCCCCGTGCACGAAGCTATACTCTCCGTTTCGAATCGGATCGACGCCATTATATTTCCGTTTCACGTAGAATCGGTGGCGGGAATGGTACGCGATCTCCGTTAGAATGAGTTAGAGCCAAGGACTGACCTATCCCATGTTGAACGACCTCGACGAACTCTGAAGGCCAATGCACCGTAATTCATAACTTTATCAGACGTTCCTCGTTACGTTGGTAAAGAGTGATGTGCCATCGAAATCGTGATACTGCTTTACCAATGATTGAATTTAATCTATTCGAGATGGATTTATATTTTTAACAAATGAATGCAATGAATGTAATAACAATGAATGTAATAATTGTATCTATTTAAAAGGAAGTTAATTTAAATGAAAAAAAAAATAGATTAAGCGTAATTTTTAAATTGAAATTTACAGTCTCATTATTTTTTATACGTGTTATAATATTAATAGAGAAATTATATCTATGTGATGGTAGTCTTTATAATGTATAATTATTTTGACGATGTATATTGATTTTTCCACTTGAAAGGATTAAACAGATAACGAGAAAATTAAATTTCCGCTCTTTGCTTTAATATTGTTTGGGCTTGCATTGTTTACTTCATGCATTCATACCTATTCAATAGGAAAATGGAACATGGTAAGTTTGATTAATATATTAAGAATATGTAAATGATAAATTAATCAAATTATAAATTTTTCGAACTGATGGTTTTCGGTTTTAAAGATTTAACGTGACTATCCAAGACTATTAATAGTGATTTATTTAAAATATAAGAATTGTGAAAGGAAAATTATATATTACGTGTATAAAGTTAATATGATTTCATTCAACTTTTCTCATTCAATGATGGAACATATATATTTTTATCGGATTTAATATAAATCGTTTTTAATGGTAAAGATAGAATGATATATATTTTAAATCGCGCTGCTCTTTTAATGGAAAATTAAATCAGACATAAGAAATTCATTTTAAAAGGAACATTAGGAAATTGTTAGAACTTTACAATAATTTTTAGATAGAAATTATACGAGAATAAAATATTTTCTACAGAAGAAGCTAAATGTTATATCTTATACATGTAATTAGGATAAATTATTCTTTTTTTTTTTTTTCATTTATAATAATATTATAATCGAACAATACATCTTTTATTTTAACAAAGTATCACAGTTTTGTTAACAATATCGAATATCACATTTAATCCGGAAAGAAAAAAAATACTTTTAGAGAAAATAAACACGTGAAAAAATAAACAAGGTGGAAAAATATCGAGAGAGGCATGCAAAAGGATAATAGTTGCTAGATTACGCCGATTTACCGGATTCCAAACTGTTGTTACTGTCGACGTTAATGCGATCGTTAAAAAAGATAAAAGTGCAAGTGTGTATTTTTTCTCGAATGGAATCACGTTTTGAACTCAATGGAATAAAATTCGATACGAGATATGTAGAGAGAAATACACCGCGTGTACAATGTACGTGCACAAGTTTATCAGAAAATATTGCGCGAAATAAAAAGTAATATTAGAAAGCTTCGAAAATTGAGATTGCCCTTGCAAAAAAAACAATTGCTGAATTAAAACAACGACGTAATAAAAGTAATAGATAAAAACATAGGAAAAAATGTGGCAAGAATTGGAAACTTTATTTTAGTAATATAAAACGAAAATTCTATCATTATATTAAATGAGTAAATAAAGTTTCTCCAAATCTCACATTCAACATAAATCAAATATCACATCTGATGTTATTAGACGTAGCTACAATTGTACGCAATATGATTTCAATTTTATACAACAGACCTCATAGTTGTATGTCTAATATGGCCTTAAACGCGAGACTAAATCCGACATGGCAGACGCATTAGAACCATGCTTAACATGACCCAGGTTCAGTAGAACCTGATTGTAGAACATGACTATCGACCCGTCGGATTATCCTCGTGAGGTCAATCATTAGGGACCTTATAGAACTTTGACAGTCAGGGCTTTGATCTTACAGAACACGGTCTCGCAGTGGATGTCATCACTTTGGATACGATCTTTTGAATCCAAGATATATATACGATAGATCTCATAGGACGGGATCATAGCGGACGTGGTTATTTCTTTGAGTTTAAAATCGGGTCAAAGAATACGCGACGAAAATATATTTTTTTTCTGGAAGGAAATAACTGGAAACGTATTTGTTTCTTTTTTTTTTTTTTTTTAATTAAAAGTTATTCTTTCGTAATTTCGAAAATTCGTTTAACTAACGTGTTTAATGACTATTTGACAATTATTTAATCTCAAAAATTAATGGAGAGAAATCTAATTATATTACCAATTATAGAAGGATGATGTAAAATTAGTATTGATAATTAGAAATAAAGTATTAGGTAATTAGAAGATGCCGAATGATTAAGATTCCGAATGATTAAGATAATTAAGCTCTCACTATACTTATTTATTTATCCATCGTAAAAATCATTCGATGTGTTATATCGAAAGATCTTTCTTCCCTGTTTCCTCATTTTTTTTCGTTATTCCTCCCAGCTCCAGTCTTTAAAGCTGTCGCCTTTAACAAGCCTACGTTCGTAACTTTCGAAACGAGGGTTGTACTCCCCTCGTAAGTAAGCAAATTCCCTGGGTAATCGGCGAAACCTTCGCCTCGATCGACGATTTCCACGGGTGGTGGGTATCTGTACGACTATTGCCAGCCGCCGCCGCCGCCGCCGCTTTGTTTCCTGCCTCCGCTTTAACCTTTCATTCCTCTCGTTCGACGCGATAAAAAGTTCAATATCGCTGTGAAAAGCTTGCTAGCCGAGGGAGAGGCGCGGAGAGGAGGAAGGGGGGGGGAAGGGGCATATGCAAGTACTTTTGCCGGCATTTCAAAGTGTGGTGAAGGCCCTATTGACTTCCGGTCGGAGTTCGAGCAGGAGGGAAAGCCAGGTTCCAAGGCCTCTGGAATCTGAGAAAACTTTCCTGCTCGTCCAGGTGAAACTTTCCGCCAGCCGGAAATGGAAACTCTCGCGCCTCTGTTTCGTAGCACGGGGCGTCGTACGCCTCTCGTTTCCGTTTCTTTCCCTCCCCTCTTTTATTTTCCCCTCCCTCTCCTTTTTTTCTTCTTCATCTTATCCCTCATTCGGATTTCGATCACGGTGATGCCTCGTATTCAACACCGATTGAACGCGATATTTTTGTTACTTTATAGGACGCTGCCAAAACGCGGACCCGCGAGAACAATTCGGTAACAGGGATGACGCGAGGAAAATAGACGATCTGCGCGATGAACTGCAGGCTGACGATGCGGATCAGTCGTACGTGTAAGTACTTTTTATGAATATTTGATGCTGTCCAACGTGTCGATTATCGAACAGCTTTCGGTTCGAGGAAATGGAAGATGGTTAATCGGTGGTTGTTGTCGAGTAACCCATTTGGATGTGATCTCTCGTAGCGAAATTTTGTTCTAGAAAATTAGAATTGTTTCTTTGAATTGATATATTTTTTTTTGTTAAAGATTCAGAATGTTCTTCTTGAAGAAATTTTATAGGGATTTTTCGTTTTATAGAGATTTGTACATAAATTTGAACGCCGGGTTATCGATTTTGAAAATATTCTATTCTATTCTATCTCCCTTTGGAATGTGTAACGCGTGTCTGTGACAACGGAGTTAATGAGCGAATTGGCTCGTTAATTACCAAGGTCGACCGTTATGTTTGTGGAGCAGTGTCAATTGTTTCAAGTGAGCCTAGTTTTGAATTAACCTTAAAAGAACGAGTTTGGATAATGTATTTCTGTCGATCAATTTTAAAGTTAAATTTAGAAAGGATAATTTTATATTCATTTTTTTTCTTTCTAATAGTATGGTGATTATTTTCAGATTTATAATTACGTTCGAAGTTATTTATTAAAGAATCTTTTTTTTATCGAAAAAGTTTGTGAATTAATTTTTAACAATGTAGTGACCAATCAATTTCCATTCTAAAGAACCAGCTCCGTGACCTTCGATTATTATTTATCTATAAATCAGACTATAAATCAGACAGTTTGTCTTCGAATATATTATCAAGGTTGCACGTGGCATAAAAATTGGATACCAAATGTTATATTAATAATACAACGTTCTTTTTTTCATTCAAAATAATTTATAATGTTTCCAATCAATGGTAATTGTTCAAATAATATATCGAGTAAATTAAATATCAGTTTGAAATTTACCACCATTGATATTAATATTCTTCACGGTATTCTTGATTTCCTTTTGGACGTAATCTCATTTGGAATATATCAATCTTTCGATAGTTAAGAATTAGTTAAAGTATTAATTCTTAATTTTAAATATTGTACAAAATTCTAGTTCGAGTTCCAACTCTTATATTTCTTTTGTTATAAAATTATCCAAACTCCAGGAAGAAAATAAAAAAAAAAAAAAATTAGATGAAAAATCAAAACTAGCCGGGAATAAATTCTCCAATTCGTTTCCTTTCTGCTAAATTTTCTTCAAATAAATCTCCGCAAAACTATCCTTCAAATACCCTCACGTACCATTAACTCACCCAAATCAACAAAAAAAGAAAAGAAAAAATAAGCAAGAGAAATAAGAAGAAACGTACCTCACATTTCTTGTTTCCTCGGCAACAAGTTCACCGAGCGAATTTAATAAACTTCTCGATCGAATGGCCGAGTTGGTAGTGGGCATCGAGGATCAAACGGTTGGACTTGGGAGAACCGATAATTACGGTGGGGTAACGAAATAAGGGCGGTCGTATTACACACTCGAACTTTCTAATTGATACGTAACACAGTGGAACCGCATTCGTGGAAATCCTAATTTCACGGTGCACACTGGTCAACGTTGGTCTCAATTACACGGTAGCACGGCTTATAATTATCGAAGTTAAAAGATCCTAAAAGGAATGGTGGAATGATGATACTCGTGGATCAGATCCATCCACGACGAAACAAAATTTAACCTTTCTTCGTTCAAAATTATTGGGATAAAATTTCATTTTGTTTGATATTGATCTCGTCGAGAAATCAATTGTCATCTTTAAATAGATAGATTCATTTGTTAATCTTATTTCGAACTGATTTCTACTTCATTTGTTAATTTTAACACGTAAGTTGGATTTGTATATATATTATAATTCGATAAATTGAGTAATATTATAATTTAATAAAATATCAATTAAGTTTGATATAAAATGTCTTGCATAGAGATATACAGATACATTATTGAAAATTTATATGTACAATTATTTTAAAAATTATTTTATGACATGCACCAATTGATGTTCTGGACAACTGTAAATGGTTAATGATTTAATGGAGAGCATTCGCGTGCAATATATGATACATAAAATGTGCGATTGTAATCCTGACATGATGGATCATAAAAGTCGATGGTCAGATTACTCGTGACTCATACTAATCATAAAATATAATATTAATTGAATAAAAATTCGAATAATAATCGCACGATACGAGCATGATTACAAAATGAAATTTTATTTCCAAGGAAAATATCAACAGTACATAAACTTCTTAAAATTACTTAACCATCTTATTTAAAATCAGAAATGAATTTTTAATAAAAAATTCACTTTCGATTAAATTTCACGTCACATTTTCTATAACTACCAGCGCAAATCCAACTCGATCCAAAGCGTAATTCCTTTCGTTTACGTTTAAATCGCGATTTCCACGGGAGAGAAAAGCGGATAATTTCTAATTGGATCGACGACTATTAAGAATCCTTCAAGTTGAAATCCATCGATACAAAACGATACGCTTCGCGTGCTCTCGAGAAGGGAACTCGATGGAAAGTGTCCTCGAGAGGAAGTAAATATTAAAAGAGGTTGAAAACTTGAAAGAGATGCGCGGCGTTATGCATGTCAAACGGGGATGGACTAGCCAAGTACGCAGTCTTTTCATTTTCGTCGAGATCAAGGGGGAGAGGGAGAGAAAGAGAGAGAGAGAGAGAGAGAAAAAACGGTTGGTTATGTTGTCCATTAGCTGGGATGCGTCTCTCGAGGGTAAAAAGACGCTCGACGAGAACGGGAGCTCCCTCTCGTCTCGAAACGCGGCGGAGGTGTCGGAGACGGAAGTGGAAACAGCGCCTCGGGCAGACGGAAATAGGGACAAGGTCCTCGTTCCACCAGCAGGTGTTTCCAACTCATCGTTTCGGCCGGGACTGAATGTCAGTGAGTAAAAATGTTTGCCTTACTTGAATCGGATTGTAAGAGTTCTCGTTACAAATTTTAGGAAATTAGCTTTGTTAATTTCTTAAAGAGGAAATGATTTATTTTTTTCTTTTTTCATCTTCGATTAGAACGAAGAGATTATTTTGCTATAGAAGATATAAATACGTTAGTCTTTTATTTTGTCAAGCTTTTTTTAATAAATTAAAATTTTTATTTTTGACGAACAAACAATGAATTTCAATTAAAAATAATACAAATTTGAGTATTAATTGTAATAAATATTTATTTTTTAATCACGTGAATATCATGAATACATGATGAACATGTGAAATATTGTTTGATTGCGAACAGGAATTGCTTCAGTTTATTGCATGTTAAACGATAGTGTTTACCTTGTGGCATTAATGTCTATTTCAAACAGGAAGAAATCATGTGTTAATCAGTGCGTGACAAACGCATCGTTGAATGTGTTGAAAGTTATCGTGTGCACATTTGTGAATAATAATTTTTACAATATTACAATTTACTTTAAAATTTATTGCACCAATGATTCAAAGTATTAAGAATATTATACATTTTCTCTTTTACGAGTATTCGTATTTAAACTTTCAACTGTGCTGTTTAATATTTGATGACATTTTTAATGATGGTCCATTTCATATACTAAACGTTTAATAATATTACAAAGGGAACTCGTCCATGCATAATCGTTACATTTTAAATTATTATTATTGGAAGAATTTACAAATCAATTATAGAATTCGAGACAGCGAAACTTTCCATATTTAAATAATTAAAAACAGCACGTTGTAAAAATTAGAAAAGTAATTTCTACATACACGATTACTGCTTCGAAGACAGATTGCCAAAAGGAAACGTAAATACGTAAATACGAAAAACCCAAGATCAAACTTCGAAGGAAATCAATCTAACCTTTAACAACAACAAACAAACCGTACCCCCGTTTCAGCAGCCTCGGCGTCGATCACTCGTCGAAAGGGCGACAGCGGCGACAGATCCCGGAAGAAACGTCGCAGAAACAAAGATTCGAAGAGCGGGAACACGGAGGTGGATCGTGAATCGCGAGACAACAGCAGCCAGGAGAACGAGATCAGGGGGAAGCGGAACGGGCAGACGAAGAAGCCTAATAAAGACTCCGCGGCGAGGAGGTATCGGGCCGAGCGTCGCAGGAGGAGGAAGAATCGCGAGCGGAAACGCGGGCGGAAGAGGGCGAGGAACGGGGAGAAGAACGGGGAGGCGCGTAGTAGAGCGTCCAAGTTGAAGAGAAGGATGAACGACGCGCCGGCTGCGCTGCTTCTCGGCAAGATCGACGGCCACGCGGTGGACGACGCGACGAACGTGACTTGGAGAGGTGCGAACCGAACGCGCTCGAGCGGCACCGATGTTACGTCACCGTCCAATCTTCAGGATCAATTAACCACCGAGGCCGCGAAGGCCACGCAGACCACCTCGCGTTACAACACGCACGAGGACACCGTGGAGAGAGAATTTTCGAAACAGCTCGAGAAAGAGATCTCGCGCACCCAGATGGAGGATCCGGCCAGCTTGGAGAACCGCATCCTGGGCAGCTCTGTTCCCAAGTCGTCGCGGAAGAATTGGGGCCGAAAGGAGGGGCAGGAGGAGGAGGAGGAGGTGGAGGAGGGCGGGAACGAGGCGAAGTTCGGCAACTCCAGGTACGACGCTGAGAAGATGTTGGGCTACTCGAGGACGGAGGAGGATCTGCCCATTCTGGATTTGGAGAACGAGGTGCTGGCGAGGACGTTGAAGGATTACAACGCGTACATGACGTCGAGTTTGAGGTTGTCGATGGTGACGAGGCGGGGCGGGGAGGTCGAGCGGAGGAGGGCCGGGGGCGGGTCGCATTTTCACGGAAAGCCCATAATCGACGAGGCAGAGTTGGACAGGTTGGGTGGTGGAAAGAAGAGCGCGGAATGGGGGAGCAGCAGCACGGTGGTGTACGAGGACGATACGAGGGGGGATTTGTCTTGCATAAACGGGACGTTCGTGCCTGCACCCCTCGCCAGGCATGCGCTGATCAAATATGTAAAGTAAGTGGCTTTTAGCATGAATAATTCAACTCATCTCGATCAGGTTGACCAGCCTTCCCTCCCCCCCTCGATCCGATTTCCCTTATGACGATAGGATCTTCCCCTTGTGTTTGCGGAGTAGCGCATTATATTATCTATCTATGGAATAGGTAATTAATGCCAGTTTTGTGAATCGAGCGATTTTTATATATCGTTGGCAAACAGTGTTTGTCGATCGAATCGAAGGGAACGTTTCTCGATTGATAAATTAATATGATGGTTGATGCTGATATGATTCTTTGATGGATGATTAAGATCAGTGAAAATTAATTTTTCTTTAATAATAGATTACATTTCATTTGTTCAATATTATTTAATATATTCAATATTATTTAATATTAATAATATTTATTCATATTATTTATATCTTATTGATCGATTAGATCTTTTTTGATAATATTTAATATTTGAAATGTATTAAAATAAAATTAAAAATATATTGATGGTATTTTGCTCGTTGGATATTCACATTTTGTGAAAATATATAGTTAAATTAAAAACGTACGTACATATGTATTAGTATTTCTCTCAAGAAATTGAAATAGATATATGTGTTTGAAAATTTTGTACAATAATATTGTACAACAAAATTGACAAAATTATTCAATTAATGTACGTACATATATTATTACGTTACATTAGCTGCATAATATTAATGGGATTGAATCGATTTGAAAATGAAAGTTAATTATTTGAATTGGTTCACATTAAATCCTTGTGTGAGCTGGTTAACCAGATAATAACTTTACGTTGGATCGTTTGATTTTAAGTAATATATAATAATAACAATAATAATTAATGATATAATAATAGAGATTTCGCATTATTGTTAAATCTAACGTTATAATATTGTTATATTAATAAAAAATATTTTTACGCGGAAAGTATAAAGGAAACGATATTCCATTTACACATTTAATTTTCTACGTAATTACTTTCAGTAATTATTTTCAATCCTATTAAAGTACAAGCAGAAACGTAATTCACAAAACGTTCCCTTCATTCCAAGAATTTCGTTCAATATCTTTAACGAAGTATGTGTTTTCCCTTCTCAAAGGACGTAAGTTGAAAAGTCTATAATTGCAGTTCTTGATGCTCGTTCCATTCAAAACGACCTTTTTCAGATTTCTTTTAAAGCTTTCTCTCTCTCTCCCTCCCTCTCTCCCTTTCTCTTTCTCTCTCCTCTCTCTCTCTCTCTCTCGTTCTTCTCTCGTCTGTTCTTTAATCGAGCACATGTCTCCACGTCACAACGTGTCCCTTTATCGAAATTTCCTCCCCTTTTCGTCAGAAAACTGAATTACCGGGACAAGTTCGTAGCCAGGATTGTAGAGAATCCAGAAAAGTTTCGGATCGAGAAGCCGAACTTTTCAATGCTTCGACGTGCAGGAATTACCTGACGGTCCTGTAAAATATAAAAAGATCGAGTAAGTAAGGGAAATGGCAAGTAAATCTTGCTCCTGAGCAAATGTTGAATCAAACGTTGAATAAGAAAAAGTTTCGTATGTATTAGAGAATTACGTTAGAAAAGGATTTATGCCCATTGATAGTTTGATATTTTACAGTTTCGTCGAGAATAATAGTCTTAGAATGAAATATCGTGGATGAATCGAAAAGTAAGTCTAGAAAAAATTAATCAATATTGTAATGTAATATATATATCTTTAACAAATTGTGCAATTTGTTACGAGAATTTATATTATGCTAATTTTGTATTTGATGGGCTTAGAAGTTTGTAACGGATCAAAACCTCTTTCCTGGAAGATTATATGTTGGAAAGTATCGATCAGCTATTGTATATCTATTAGTTGCATAAACTTTTGAAGTTGAAGCGGTAATCAATCAGAGAATTAATTTCCAATCGATGCATACAAAATTTATTGTTAAAGTATTTTCCTTATTTTTTCCTGGCTTCGAACTTTTATGTCCTTTGTACAATATATAATATTTTTTTTTTGTAAAATTAAATAACAATCATTCGACATTTTTCTCGAATCAATTTTATTTATACTCTTCTCGAAATTTACAAAAGTCTGCAATTGGTATTTTCCTCTAAGATCATCGATACCAGGCCACGAATACTTGGAAGCCGATTACGAATGTGCCCCAGGATTCTATATGGTGAGCACAACGAACAGATTGTTATGCAAAAATCGTCAATGGATGGGACAACTGCCAAAGTGCAAGATCAAAGCGAATTTTCAAGGTGCGTGCATCGACGCTTCCTGCGATCACGTTTGTAAAGAAGTCGATGGCAGACCGGTGTGTTCCTGTTACAAAGGTTTCCGGTTGGAGGATGATAAATGTATGGGTAAGTTTGCACACAATTTCGTACATTGATATTTTGCTTCCAATATTATCCAAATAATAAAACAAACAACCCTTAATTGGCAAAGATTAATTTAGATGTTGTTCGAAATTTCATCTCAGTATCTATTACTCGATGAAACATTCGAAATCGATCCAATTTTCAACAAATATATTTGAGAATATTTGAAATTTTCATAATACAATATTATTAAATAATCACTTTTAATGGAAATTATACCTATTTGATATGTTCTCATAAATTTGATAGTATTTGTCACGTTTATTAAAGCAAACGTGCGTGAAATATTTAAATATATAAATTAGAGATTACCACGTGATAAATTATTTCGAAACGTTAATCCTTTATTCCGTTAGATAGATATTAAAATGAACGCAGAAAATTTAAATACAAAATTATTGCTTGCACAAATATGGATGAAGTATTGAAATTATTATTTCGATTTAAATATATTTCATACGTTATTTTGTCTTATATTTTGTTTTTACAATTTTTAGTTTTTTAACGATTACAAGACCATTCAAAATTTAATAAAATTATAAAATTATCATTCGTCGCGAGTATAAACGAATATAAGAAATATGAATAGTAAAACGATATCGTTTTTTCCCGGTTGACGAGACGTCAAGACGATGAAAAAGAAATTTCTCAAGATGAAATATCGATACTCGTTGAAATATTGACAGGTCCCGCGTTCTGCGAGGGACAAGTCCTTCCTGTCCATATTAAAACATCAACGATTTCGTTTCAGAGATCCTTTCCTTCTCTTTCTTATCCCAACTGTGAAACGTATCGTCGTTTTATCTCTCATAAAACTGGGGGACAGTTATAAAATTTCATTTCGTTCGTGCATTTCGAAATTAAAAGGAAGCCGGAAATTGAGACCAGTTCCTCCATTTCCATCCACTCGTAATATCCCTTACGTTTTATCGTGAGACAGATTTTAATTTTAGAGAAGATTCATAAGTTGTTTCTGAATATTGAGTTAGTCAGGAATATCTCTATATATTATATATTATTTTACAAAGAAATTTATTTTACGCGAAAATTTTGAATTAAACAAAGTAGAGACGTAATGGATTACGATATTTTTTTTGTAGAACATTTCCAAGTTGAATTCAAAGTGAAAATCTTCCCATATATTTTTATAGTTTGAATAATTTGAGAATTGGAATATTTTATAATTTAAAATTTTATTCTTTTTCGTGTTATTAAAAAATTATATTTAAAGATATTGAAAAGAATCACTTTCTTAAAATAATATCTCAATTAAAATCATCAAATTGAAATATCAATGAAAAAAAATCAAATCACCAAGTCAAAATTTATTTTTATTAATATATCAAACTCTTTTCTAGTTTTGTTAGATGTGTCAGAGATGATTAAGTTGCAAAAAGTAAAGAATTTGTAATAATTAAAATAAAGTTTTCTTTGTCGAAATTTGTTTAAATAAAGATAATTCAGGATATTCGTGATAATTGAATGCAAATGAGATTAAAGGATCGGAGAACGGTGGAATAAAAAAACACACAAATTCAATAAAACTTCATTAATCTAAGTTGAATGAGAAAGTGGTTTAAATCAAGCGAAAATTCGTATTAACGGTCCTTGGAAAAATTAGCTTCCAGGGGAGAGAATGTCGTTAATCTAGACGAATCGTAAAGACAGGTAATCCAAATTAGTTAAAAGTCTGGTTTAACCGACTCTGGTAAAACAAAGTTCCACTCTATTCCAGGAAGGGGATAAAAAAAATTAAAAGGATAGGTTTGACCCGAATAAATTGGCGGGACAAGAAATGAAACGAGTCGAACTTTCGAGTAATTAAGTTTTTTTTTCTTTTTTTTTTTTTTTTTTGAAAACGAGGTTCTCTCTATTTACATATCTCTCATTAATGTTTTCCCCATTCCACGATTTCTCATTATCTCTTCTCGAATATCGCTGATGTCATTCCTCACACAACGCAATTTTCATCAATTTTTTAAGAAGAAATTTGAATACAATTTTTTCAAATTTGTGTAAAATTTAAATGAATTTTTTTTCTTTTTTTTTTTTTTTTTTAATTTATTGTCCATAAAAACGATCGTTATTTTTGAATACGTAAAAAATTTTTTCCAAACCAATCAGACATTCTTTTCGAAAGTAAAATGGTATAAATTTATAAAACATCGTGTTTCCAATTTACATAGGAGATATCTTATCAGAGATAATATATTCTTTTGTAAAATTTAAATTTAGCTATTCGATGTATTAAAATCATAATTAAATAGTCTCGTTGGTTATTGTATTAGTATAAGAAGATGCTCTATACATTAAGAAATTACATGATGAAAACATTACGAAGGGATCATCGCGATAAATTGAGATCAAAAGCGTAGCGCCGCGTGAAATTAGCCAAATTCCAGGCATTACACGTACTCGTTAAAATTCAGATGTGAACGAATGCAAGGATAACAAGGGAGGTTGCGAACATAAATGTGTGAACACCCCGGGATCCTTTCGTTGTGAGTGCCCAAAGGGGATGAAACTAGACGAGGACAGGTTCACATGCAAGGGTGAGTTATTTGCAGAACATATATATATATATATACACACGGTATAAACCTATTATTCCCTCCTTCCCTCCCCTCTCCTTCGCTCTTCGAAAAAGCAACAAGTGTAAATCGCGAAAAAGCCTGTACACCGTAATATCGATATGATTATTGGTGGAATTTCAATCTTGCTTCGAAATGCTTAATTAAATATTCTAAAATATTTCATTCTGTTTTTTAATATTATTTTTTATCTTAATTATTTATCATTTTTCCATCGAATAAATTTATTTTGAATTATTTCTCGTTTATTTCAATTTATTTTTGAAATTTATGTAATTACACGGATGGATATTTTAACGAATATTGTGCAATGATTATCTGGTAAATTAAAAGAATTTGATGGAAGAGGTAATGTGAGGAATTATATTGGAAAAAAGAAATGTATTTATACGTATGCAATGGTGAAAAAAGATTAAAAAGATTAGATTGATGAAAGTGAAAGATTAAATTATCTTTTTTGATACATGATTACATTATGAATGATTGGTATTAGAAGTAGAAAAAGATCTAAATTGATGTTAAATTTCACGTAGAGAAAATCATAGCAGAAACATTAAAGGAAATATTAATATTGTATCCCATACTAGTAACACAGAAGAAACCATCACTTACAAAAAGGAAATCAATATATTTAATCTAGTTAATCAAATTAACCAAACATCTCCCTCCAGAATGTAAATAATATAACGAGTACTCACTTTTTTCCCATCGCTTTGAATTATCCAACTTAACCAATCTTAACCAAGAATGAATCTATCTGTTATCTTGGAATTCGAATTCGATTATTCACCTTTAGAAAAATATAAAATTACTTCTCATTATCTCATAGATATCAATGAATGTCTGTTGAACAACGGGCACGGGCCTTGTCAGGATACGTGTCGGAACACTATAGGCGGCTACGAATGTTCCTGCGACAGTCTACAGGACACCGTGCTGTCAGCCGACAACCACACGTGTCAGACAGCGGGTCCCTGTAGCGTCAACAACGCGGGATGCTCCCACACCTGTCTCTCCACCATGGGACGAGTATTTTGTCTCTGTCCCGATGGTTTCATCCTGGAGGACGACTGGAAAACCTGTCAAGGTAATAGAATTTGCTTACCGTTCTTTCTTTATCTTCCCATGTTTTTTTTTTTTTTTGCCCCTCCATGGAAGAGGAATCGTGGAAAATATTGGATCACTTCTGGGCGCTTTTTGAGCGATGAGAGAGAGAGAAAGAGAGATTTTGTAGGATTTAGTATAATTTGGAACTTGGTGTGTTGCGTAATACAGTGAATTTAAATTTTTAAGAGGTTTAGTCTATTGAGATATATGAGTTTAGTTAATGCGTATTAAAGTACTTATGTTTTAATATTGAAAATTACAGTGATGGTTTATAATTTCATCTGCCATGAGTAGCTTATTGAAATGAAGGATTTCATAATGAAAGAATAATGTACATTTTAAAAATGGATTTAATATATTGTTTTATTTTAATTTCCATTACACAATGATAGGATAAGCTTAATAAGCTTCTTACACATTGACAAACTAATTAATTAATTGATATATACAGTTAATTAATAACAGTAGTTCTTTACTTTTGGAATAAAATTGTTACTCTTTATTTTCTAATTTATTAAAAAATAGTTATCTAGATAATTTTTTTTCTGAATAGATTTTTTATTTTTGCCTGAAGTAGATATTTTAAAAAAGATAGAGATAGAATTTTGGCACAATAATAACATGAATTAAATCATATAAAGATAAAATATAGATTTTATTTTTTTTTTTGTATATTTCAATGTGGAGGTTCAAAAATGGTGGTTCCAAACGTTTGGAAAATTGAATTGAAAGAATATCATTCTGTTCTAAGCAGAATATCTTTTTTTAGCCTCAGAGAAATCGAAACCGTGTCTAATATATATGTATAATGGGTTTGTGAATATAAGAATATTCCATTCTTTTATTTTTTTCAATTGTATTTTTTTTGCCAATACACAAAGGTTTGAATCTTTTATGAGTACGTCATCGTTAATGATATACGAGCAACTAATGGATGCTTTCTGTTAATTAATAACTCGTTCTGAAAATGCTTCTTTCCTTCGCAGCCATTCATTCGAATGCCCCATCAATCATTTATTCCATCTAATTGAAGTTCTATATTTAATAATATCTACTTGCATCTATTTATTGAAATATTAAAAACTTTGCAATCTCTATTTTTATAAATTCATAAACAGATATAGAATTAATATCCGTGAATACAATTGCATAAAATATAAATTAAAATAAGAGTTTTACCATCAATAAACGTTCCTTATTATTCTTTCCAATAATTTGGAAGTGAAAATATCAGTATCGAGTGAAACTCTATTTAGTCAGAAGACCAAAAATTTTCTTTTCGTTATCACCCCAAAAAAACAAAAATTCAAACGTTTCGCAATCATGAATAATTAAACAATTATACAAAAACTTCGAGAAACCTCTTATTTTATATTCTTTTAGCAAAAATATACGCACTCCCCGATATTTTTCATCGACTAATTAATTCAAACAAAAATTAAAAAAATGAATAAATATTCCCCCGATATACCCATTTTCCATATTCCATTTAGATACGATATTATTCCTCAAAATTTTGAATAACGATATCGAAAATCAAATCTTGGAATTAAATCCTTTCGAAACGATAAGAAGGAAAAAGGAGAGAAAGAAAGAAAATGCGATGCATCTCTTTTCCAGACGTGGACGAGTGCGCCCAACCCGATTTGCAAACGGAGATGTGTCGGTACGGTTGTATCAACACACCAGGATCTTATCGATGCGCCGAGCCAATGGAGTTGAAGGATCAACCGATACTGGACAGCTTGTCCATCACGTGCCTGCCGGGCTACGAGGCCACCCCCGATGGAACTTGTATCGGTAAGTGGTTTAATCCGTACGGGTGATTTAACAGCAAGTTGGATTTGCCCCGGTTAAGCCCCGCGGCGGACACTTTTCACTTTGCGAACATCCACTCCTCCCTGTAATACATTGTACCTCGGTTGCTTCGCGATTCCTGCGATTTCGACGTCCAATCTCCCTTCCGAACGATTGATTTCGAATAGGGGGGTCGATTAGCAAATTGGACTCATCTTGACGATGCAAAGATCGGTTAAGAAGATCTTTTTCGTGTACGATTAGTGAAATGTATCGAGGGATACATTCATTTTTTATTTCGAATGTTTGGAGAATTATGAATGAAATTGAATAAAAAAGAAACGAATTATAAAGAAACAAATGAACGATTGAACTGTAAAATTTTTGTAAAAATGTATCTTCTTTAATCTTTAGGGACAACGAAAAAGATTAAAGAAGCTTTGTTTCGCAGAGAGTTTAATCAGTCAATGTTTAAAATAGAATTCGGAATTATGAATCCGTGTATCATCATGGTGTTTTCGAAACAAGGAAAGCTGGGTTCGTAACCGATGATATTCTTCGGTAACCGGGATAATTGTGTTTGTCGTTCATTTCGCGGTGGAAAATTTTAGTGGGAGCAACTGATGGGTGGTACGATAACAATTCCATAGGGAGATGAGCGTCCTAACGAGATTCCGCCGCCTGGTCCTAGTCGTGCCCCATAATACCGTTCTAGACGATCCCAGTACGTAATCGAATTAACCTGCACATGGATCCACTTGGTAGGCTAGTGGGTTCTACTAGATGGTAATATCGGGGTCGAGATTCTGGATCATCAACTGTCGGAAAACTGTCCGATTTAATGGAAACTGGTTCGAAACGTTTCTAGATTCGAGAAAGATTTTTTTTCCATTTACTCGTACGAATTATATTGTTAAATTGATTTAATTCGATTTGATAAAAATACGATAGTATCTAACCATATCATCTTCCATTTATCGAATTATATTAAATTATATTTCGATGTAAAAATATTATATCTTAGATTTGGATATCGTTTTTCAATTTTAAAGGAAATTTTTTGATTTTGCTTTAACTTTCAATTAGAATACTGCTCTAAAAGGTTAGTTTTCTTGATATTTGTTTTTGAAAATTTAAAAAGTTTTATAATGATAATAGTTAATCAAAAGAGTATGAATATTAGTTAAATCGTTTATTTTTTTTTTATCTATTTTGTTGGTAATTGAACGTAGCTGGTCATTATTTTAGTGCAAAAGAAATTCTTTTTTCGAAATTACTTGCTATTTTATTACTGTTTCCCCTTATTTCACGAATGTATTTATTATACTATTTACGAATTTTTTAATTCGTAACATTCTTTCAATATCTTGGCAGAAATGTTAAAAAGCCAAACAATCGAGTGTTGCAAAATTCAGTTTACTCTTCTCGAATTTTTTTTCCATTTCGTTTCTGTTTTCTATTTAATCTAAATTCTTTCTTCAATATTCCACGAGAATCGTAGAAGATCAAGGAACCATTCGCATCGCGAAATTCTATTTTCCTTCTCCGGATTCCTTTCCTAATTCATTGTTTTCTATTCAAAAAAAAAAAGAATTCTTTCAATATTCCATAGGAATAGGTGAAAGAAATTCGATTTTCTTTCTTTGAACCCTTTTTCAACTCCTCCCTATTTTCTATTCAAAACGAATTCTTTCGGTATTTCAGAAAATTTGAAGAGAAGTAAATAAGAGTCATGAAATTCGATTTCCTCTCTTCGAATCTCCTTTTTTCTAATTTATCTTGTATTTATTAAAACAAAAATCCTTTCAAAAATTAATAAATAGATAGAAATCTATAAGCCTGATGAAATTTCGTTTCTTTCTTTTCTCAAATATCTTCTCCAACCATTCGAACCAAATTTTGTCAAGTATTTTTCGAAGAAAACCGAGTAAAGTACCAAGAAATACCAAATGTATACCATTTTCCTTCTTTTCTAATTCATCGCTATATTCCACGCGAAAAGAACACTTTCAACATTTCTCAAGAGCGAGAGAAAAAAAAAAAGAAAAAGCAAGCTTTGCGAAAATTCTCCTTCCTTTCTCTCTTCGAATCTCGTTCCTAATTTGTCGCCGTTTTATAGTTTCCATTGAGAACGGGTTCTTTTCGTGGCTCGGTGGTAACAGCCGTCGAGAGAAGTGGAATGATTTAAGGGTTCTAAAGGCGTCTCTACGTCCCTGATTACAAGGTGACAGCTCTCTCGAATTTCCCCCAGGGGATATAAAAGAAGAAGATAAATGCGAGCCGGGATGAATTAATGGAATTATGCCCGGCTCATTATGTAATGCGCGGAGGGGTTGTTTCCGGGTGGATTGACTGCTGGAAATTAAAAAATTCGGGGTAACGATATATCGGGAAGTTTAATCGAGTTTGGGTGAAACTAAGTTGTAAATGTAATTGGCTACGATTAATTTTTTTAATTATTGTGATAAAACGATGATTTTTATATTATTGGAGAAATTATATATTTGATCAAGTTTCTGTCCTAACGTTTCTAAATTTATTAATATTGTTAAGAAATTTCTCTAATAATTGTACGTTTTAATTTTTCAGAAATAATACGGGGATGTTAAAAGAAAGATATTTTAGAATTTACATTATATCGATATAATTTTAAAAATAAAGAAATGATTGTATGATAATACGAAAAAGAAATTTTATATCAGAAAAATATTCATACAAGAGAATTAAAATAAATGGAATTTATGAATGTAAGATTTGACGTTTGAAAATAATGAAACCCACAATTTAATCCATTTAAATAATGGGCGAAACTTTATCGCTTAAAAATTCATCGCTACATTCGTGGAAAGTCGAAAAATTATGGGTTTTAAAGCTTTAACAGTCTCAAACAATAAGAAACTCAGTCGCTCGACTTTTGGCAGCAATTTTGGTTTATTATCCAAGAACTTCCGTCGAAAGAGATTAATTTGAAGAATTTGTTTCGCGAAGTAAGTAAAGTAAGGAAAAAGAATGATGAGCAACGAGGCGAAAGGAGGTCTCTTTTTCTGTTCGATCTAGAATTTCTGCCAGAGGATATCGCAAAAGTATTTTAAAAATCCGATTGCAAGAAATTTTGAATTAGTTTCGAGGTTTTTTATCGCGAGCTTTCTTCTTATCGCAGGGAACAGTTGGTTCATTTTTTGGTAGCCTTCGTTTTTCGATGGAACAAAGAGATTATACTTGAGGAAAGTTAACGTTTTTTCGATCCTACGCTAGAGAGAGGAAGTTTCGTATGTTTCTTCTTTGGTTTACTGCGAATTCGTTTCGCATTACGTCTGCTTTTTCACTTGTAATGTTCGAACGAGTGATTGCACTACTGTGGATTTCCTTCTTTTCCTTAGAAGGAATTTTGCAAAACGATGAATTTCTTATTTGTTAAAATACAATTTGATTGCTCTATTTTGGAATTTATTCGATGATTATACTCTATGAATTATGGGAATTTTAACAATACATTTCAAGATAGGATATCATTAGAATATTATCAATTGTAAGGAAATACAATGTTTTGGTAATCTTGTTGGAAATCTAATTTGACCTGTTAAATATCGAGAAATAAGAATTATGTGCAACATTATATATTGAGAAATATAAATAAAATAATTTATTGTTATACAAACAAAAAATATATTAGAATTATAAAGAGCTCATTATACAATTTTAAAAAAAGAAATTTTCCTAAGAGAAATATAATTTATTATAATATACTATAAATACTGTTTTGAATTTTTTCAAATTTGATAAATGGAAGAGGAAACAATTATGAAAAGGATTAAACAAATATTTAATAATTTATACGAATAAGACATTAATAAAACAATTAATGTTACAATTATTAATAGGTTAATATTATGTCTAAAATTAGGAAATGTCTGGTAATTTAGCAAAAGACTATAACCATTGTAAATATTATAATTACATAATTGTTAAGACCTGTAGTAATTCAAAGTGGACATAATTAACACGACGGAGGAAATTCATGAACAAACGTGACCTTTTGCACATTTAATTTCGAGAAAGATTCAATTAAGAATAATTTAATGAGTATACCTTAAGTTTCATTATAATTTCATTGCATTATTAGAAATATTCATTGTTAGTTAAAAGAATATAATATTCCAAAAATCTTTTTTATTTAAAACAATATGATTATCTCTCAAATTGTTCATTTTAAAATTCCGTTTTATCATATTCTGGAAAGGATTGCTATTAAAAAGAGGGGGGATACAAATCATAGCACGCAAATCGTTGATTGTGAGCTCGTAATTTTTGAAAAGTTTCTTCGAGTGTATTATTCATATTTCATCCGGCGAACTTGTAACAAGCTCGCCTTAACTTTTCTCGATCTTGCAAAGTTTTTTACGCTGGCCTCGTTTCGAACCGAAGATGCGAAGAAAACAGTTATTTTGCTGCTCTTCGTATTTTCATTACGCCTTGGCTAAATACTCCGAACATCGGGAAATTCATTAACTATCTCCTCGGGATTTCCATTGTTATCGTATTTTCTTCCTTCTTCTTTTTCCCTTCCCCCCGATTTCCGTTATCGTCCATCTGGACTTGACGTAGATCCTGGCCAAGTTTCCACCGGAAGTCGTTATAAGTTTAGAAAATTGTTACAACAACAAGTAGCGTTCCGTAAAAATTTCTCTGCGCAAGTACCCTTTTCACTTTTGTGGAGCACAGTGTTCGTTTTTGTAAGTGTCTCATTACCGGTTAACTTTGTGCACTTTTCACAAGAGTTTGTTTTTTCTTACATGTGTGTATGTGTGTGAGTATCTTTTTTGTCTCTCATTTTAAATTGTAACAATGAACATGAAGAACAGCAATGTATATGCAAATGTTTTTGTACATAATTATTCATTTTTTATATTGGAATATACAATATTAATTTTTATTTTCCTGTATTAAATTGTGTTGAATCACACGAATGAATTGTATGATCGAGCTGATCGAACGTATCAAAATATATCTATAATTAATTTTGCTAACTAACCGAAATATTTGTCATTTATGAACACGATGAATTGTACATTTACCATGCAATGACAAATGTATTTTATATTTGTTGAAGCAGCAACTTATAAATAGTGATATAATCAGCACTCTGCGATCAAACGAGGCAGTATTCGTTGTGCATATTGCAAATTATTATATTGCAGAATTATTTATAATAAACTGAGATATTAGAGTAGAAAATGTTAATATAAAAGAAAAATACGAGAAAATTTCAATAATCTACTTTAAATTATAATTATAATTAAAATTTATTTTCTCAATAATGAAATAATTTAAACGTAATACATTATACGAATATCACTTGTTTTATTGTTGGAGATTATTTTAATAAGTTTATAATAAATATCTCGTTATTGTGTTGTGCATATTCCTTTTATTAACAGTTTATGTAATATGTTTCCAATTAATATAATTAACAAAAATAAGAAGAAGGATCGGAGTCAGAGAAAGAATAAATACGTTTTACAAAGTGAAAGACAAAAAGTATTTCAAGAATAAAATGTCGCGTCTATATTTATGAAACAATTTCAGACACTGATCTATTTAAAAATTGTTATTTTTATGCACTGGTATCATCGTGTAAATGACACATTCCGGTTTAAATTTAGATCATAGTTATAATCATTATTACATGATAGTGATAAATAGTTATTTGTCAATGTCGAAACCACGTATGCCAAATCAAAGAGCTTGATAGTGCTTATTATAATATTTCTACGCTTAGAATTGGTGCAAAATATCAAAGAGTTTCAAAAAAATGTGAGAATATAATGCAAGTAACTTTAATATTATTAATAATGAAATTTTTACAAGAAAGTGAACATTAGATATTACAAAGAACTTATAAATTTTGTTATCTAATTAGTTTTTCCATCAAATATTTTTTTCTAACTTCCATAAATAAGCAAAAGTCTCTAATAGTTTCAAGAGAAATCATAGAAATAATTGACAATGTATAGAAATCAAATGTAGAGTGAAATATTTACATAAGTAGTTTCAAGATATTTTTAAACAGTGTGATCAATGGAATTATGTAATAGCAGTTGCAGCTTTATAATAGATTTTCTTCAGGCACCTGCTGTACTATAACTGTTGGATCGATGTCAACCATATGTGAACACGAGGCTTTTATGAAATAGTATAAAAAGCTGTCTAACTCGACTGAGAGTTCTCAGATTTGCCTCGAAACAATGAATAATACATAACGCGAAAAGTTCAACAAATCGTTGACTTGTAAACTTGCTTTGTTTCTTACCTTTTAGATTCTTTTTATGGATGAAGATTATGGTTTACCACTTGAAATTTGCATTTTGATACACTTGCTTATTTCTCCGTTTTTCTCCGAAAGAAATGAATGAATCGAGAATAATTTTTTTTTAAACAAAAATAATCATTTATTTTAATTTACAGTCGAAGAAGTATTTTCGTCCGTTAATTATTATTTCTTTTTCCTTAAAAATATTCTCCTCATCCTTTCGCAAAATCACGGAGTCCCTTTATCCAATTTTTTCATTATCATCCCTCGGTTTACTTTTCAAAACTCCAATATTATCCAACTTCAATCATTTATCCACATTAATTCCTCTATCAATCTCCCCGCACATTTATCATATCACTTTAAAAATCCTCCCCGGATAAAAATTTCAAAATTGTTCCCTAAATCTTCGAATTCCCTTTCCAACAAAATAAATCCAAAATAAATCCACCCTTTACATTCCCTCCACGTTGAAGAACGACGACGACGAAGAATGCGCGCGTAGCCAGCGATTCACAAAGGAAATCCCCCCGGCGGCGAAAAATCAAGCGGGCATTGTATCGATTCGCGAGAGGAAAGGGGACACGTTTCGAGCATTTTGTCGACCCGCGTCATTATCGCGCGCGGACGTCGTGCGTCGTCGTATCGCGAGGCACGGTGTCGTGAAAGCGGCGGAAGTCGAGAGCACTCTTGGCGGTCATTGAAAGCGCTCGAGGCAATCGCAATCCGGCCGACCCTTGTACGTCTATTTCGGTCAATTTAACGCCATCGGGTGGACAATTGACCGGGTCGGTGTGGCTGGCTTCGAACGAAAGAACGCAGACGAACGTGTATTGTGTATATGCGAGGGAGCAGGGGAGGGGAGGGTCTTCCGTCGTTTTCGAATGTGGGGAGGAGGGGTGAAAGGTCAGGGCGCGTTATCATAGCATCGTGTAACATCCGCGTCGAGGAACTTGAACTTTGCGCTGATCGATAACAGCTGGGTTGGCGAAAGGGAGAACGTTAAACCACGAGCGAGAATAATGGTTGATCTCTTGATTTTCGCGGCCAATCCGAAATTTGTTTATTGCACACGTATTTAAATAACGATGATGGAATCGTTATTTCGATCGTTTGTTAACTCAGTAGAATTAAATAGAAAATTGGGTACATCTTTTTTACATTCGGTGTCATTAATTAATTGATCAATTTAGGAATTTATATTTATTATTAGAGAACTTTTGTTTGAGAAAATGTAGGTAAATAATATTTTGCGTAATGTATTGTACAAATTCAAATTACATGTTGTTAAGAGTTTGAAAAAAGAGATATGTACTTGGAATAACATTATTAAAAACCTATTAAAAACCAGTTTAAGAGGCGGGCATTAAATCGATAATATTGTGTTTCATATTATTTTTTTTTTCTCGATTATTTTGCAACTTGCGCTCGACCTCATCCTGTAAAATTTTAGTTTAATTATGCTGCTATTCCGCCGCTTCTTTTCATTAGAAAATCATCTGTAAACTCGGCACGTCAGGGCAGGTTTTAAAAATTTTATAAATTACGATGGAAAAGTGAAATATTATTCCGTTCGCGTAAATCCTGAACGTTTAAACGTAACAATTTGTCCTGCGATTGTTTATCACGCGCGATGTGTGAAATAATTCTGCGTATTTTTGTGCAGATATCAATGAGTGTACAGTTGACAACGGTGGGTGCACAGAAGTCTGCGAAAACACGGATGGGAGTTTCTTCTGCGCCTGTGACGGTGACGAAAAAGCTCTATCGTCGGATGGCAAGTCTTGCGTGGGTGAGTTTCTCTATTTTCTAACAAATGTTCCATAATTTTAGGTTGATGGAAAGTTTTTGACACACAAATTGGTTTTCTTTCCCCAGCAAATATTGCTTAAATAAAATAAGAGACGATTAAAGTATCTGGCTATCTAGATATTAATTTCTTCTTATTTTTAAGAAAAATTGTGAATTTCTGGAAAAAGAAAGTATTGCCAGATCATTTTATTTCACAGTAAATACTCGAATATATATTCATAATTTGTTTAGGATTTAATATTATGAAGAAAAAAATATTAATGAATATACTTTCATGTTGTCGTCGATACATCAAGTAGCTTGTTAAAATTAATTTCAATCAAAAATTTCATCGTCCAGGATTAGAAATTGATTATACGATAAATTTATTTGATTCAGAAATAACTCTAAAACATTTACAAATCGACAAAGAAATTTTTTCCAAGTGAAATCCTATCATATTTAAAAAAAAAAAAACATTCGAAATGAATGGAATGTAAATTTTTCAAAATAATTCAAGAAAATTCATCTTCATCTTTGAACGTTCATTCGCTAAGAAAAGAGTTAACCATTTATCGAACAAGAAACGTTCTCTTCGCCATCCATTATCGTCTCGATGTATCAAATCGCCCAGCAATTTTGATACATCCTGTACTTGTCGTCCCTCGAAATGTTCCCTTTTCTTCGGAGAGAAGTTTCGGAACTCCTTTTCATTCGACTACTCGTTCCATCCTCGAGGATCATACATCATTCGCGCGTCTGGGAAACGCAATATGTTCCACCGAGAGGCGGAGGAAAATTTCCCGGCTATGTAATAATGCTATCATGGACACACACGCGACGAGAAACGTTTTTGCGATTAATACTTACACGGCTGAGTAATACTTCCCTTTTATCCGCGGGACAACTACAAATTCACCCGCGTTTCTTGCAGTCGGATTAATTCACCATGCCTCGAGGCACTTTCTCACTAGGATGGAATGAGGAAATCTGAATTGCGTGTTTATCTTTTAATAGTGCTTTTGATCTTGCAGATTTTCAGTAGATACGAAAAGATAGTTTCTGCAAAATTAAATTTCTAAGAGTTTTCAAGTTTCTTTCTTTCTTCGAATATATTTTAAACTTGCATTATAAATATTTTTAACTTTCCATTATAAATTTATTTCAAAATTAATACAAAACGTAATGTAAATGAAGAAATTTTTGTGAAATTTGAATATTTTTTAATCTTAATTCCGAATTTTTTTCGTTCATTGTCGGAATTGCACAGTAGTAAATATTATTTGTTGAAAATTAAATTATCATAAAATTATCGAGTAAAAATCTTTGGAAATAATCTATGGAAATCTATGTGATAAAATCAATGAAACTAATAATTTTAAAATTAATTTTTAAAATTGTTTGAGCATCAAAAATATAATTAAATTCTTTCGATTTAAACATCGCTATAAATCAATTTTTATTGGAAAAAGAAATGTTTCTACGTTTCATTTCACATTATTTCTTGTCTGTACGCATGACGAAGTTAGCGTGTCTATTTTTTTCCCTCTCACTTCATTGAATCACTTATGCATCATACATCGTACATCGCTGTCGCTAATTTTTTTTCAAGTATCAGATGATTTAAAACGTTTTCGCTCTGAGAAATTTCTAAACGATTAGTTCTTGACGAGATTTATCGAATATTTCTGCTACTGAAATTTTCTGATTTTAATTTCTGTCTCCTTTTTTCTATTCATTTTATTAGTTTCATAGTCGAAGCAGATTTGAATTGACTTTATTATTTATGATTTTTTTTTTACACTGCTATAAGCTACTCAAAGCTTAAATTTTATTAAAATTAAAGAAATTTCAAAGCATCGTAACTCCGAAGATATTCGTTTCTAATTAATAGATAAAAGATCGTTAGAGACGCGAAACCTTGCTCTTTGAAACGCTTTTTCATTGGTCCCGATACGACTTCCGGTTCCCGAGATATCGTCGTGTAAAGGAAAGGATAATTTTTGGTTATTTTACTATCCGCTTCCTCGTCGCTTACTCGGATCTCTCGCTCGCACTCCTTCTCACTGACCTATTCCAAATTCCAGACCAATGACAGACGCGATTCCTGGAAAAACGTAGTACACGATTCTTGGAAGAATGCAGTACGTATTTCCAAGAAAAAATATAGGTCATCGAGTTGCAGGCCCATTCATAATCTCTGCACGTCGCTATGGATACTTTAAGTCTTTATATCTCGGCAACCGATAAAGATATCGGGATGAAACAAAAAGGAGTTTCAATGGTTTTCTCTATTCCCCTCGAGTGTGTTTTAATGACAAAATTTTCAGTTTCTCTCTTTTTATAATCGAAAAATATCCAAGTTTCATTTCGAGTCTTCTCGATTCTTCTCCCATCGAATTTTTTAATTCTCCATAAAGGACAAAGAATAAATTCTTCTGGTTATATTTTTCCAACCGATTTTGCAAACGTAATTTTCGTCGATAATAGAATGAAATTCGACAATTATCGGGGAAATGTAAACCATCGCGGCGAGACGGAATAACTGTGCAAACAATCACAATCTGGGTCACTTGATTTCATATTCTCGGGGAAACTTGTGAAATATTAGCGTGCACCTTTATCCAATGCAAATTTCACGTTGGAACTTCTTGTGTCTTTCTTATTGCTCGGTAAGTTTATGAAAACGAGAAAGTAAACTCGTGGAACAAAAATTTGAACAAGTTGGAAAACGAAATCGGAATAATACGGAGAAAGTTGAAATTTCAATTTCATAAGGATAGAAATGTATTTCGAATATGAACCGGTGTTGTTTCCTCTTCAGATTTTGCATATCTTGTAAATGGATGGGAAGATGAAAAAATTTTATAACAAATTGTGATTATTAAATCTTGTCTAAATATTGTAAAATTCTAATCTTTCTATTTATCCTTTAATAGACTGATAGTTTAAATTATCATAATTTTCTTTACCGATAATTTATTCGCATTTAAAAGTCAAATTAACTAATCAGTGGAATGATTCATATCGTAGGATTATTATTTGTTTAGAGTACGCGTTATAGGACTTATATACAGACACCAAGCAAATCGACGTTGCACTGTCTTAATCCTTCTGTTGCTAACGAGGGCTTTACTCGTCATCTATGAAGCGGTCTAAAAGCATTAACGTTGACTTAGTCCTCCGAAAGCAGATTCCAAATACCAGAATTAACCATACTTACTTATACCTAGATTTAATAATCACATATTGATACAAATTCATTTCTATTTCATATATTATGACAGTTTTCTTATTCCAAATATAGAATGTGTAATACATAACTGTTTGATCTATATATATCATAACGAAAAAGTTAAAAAGATTAGAAGAATCCCATTTTCGATAATTTGTTTATTGAAAACACAAATTTGATATAGTCACTTCTCTCAGAATCTTGAAAATCGATACCAAAATTTAGATTGAAGTTTAATCGAATAAAGAACATTCTAAACAAAATTCTTAAATAAAAATAACGAAAACAAATCCTCTTCGCAACATCCTCAATTCAATAATGCAAATCAACCGAGGGGAAAATTGCAAATGTTGTGAGAACACGAGATTGCTCCTTAATCGATATCGGAATTGGCGATTGAAACGGCGAGAAACGTGTTGCAGATATTGCAGATCCGCAAGATTTTCCGTCGAGTGATTTACACTCGAAGTGTATCCAGTTTTCCATTGACAAGAATCCATTGGGACAATTGTCGATACCAGCTCGCTCCGTCACGGATCTGATTCTTGCAAATGTAGCACCCCCACCACGATCGTCATTAACATGCATAATTCGTATATTAGGGTGCTAGACGTGGGGAATAATAGGAGCAGGCAACGCTTGGGCGATGTCGCGAGATCGACATCATCTCGGTTACGTCCTTGATAGACTGGATATTAACGGTGACAGAAATTAGCTTGATTTCGGGGTAAATTGGTGGCGGGGAAAGTCTGGGTAATTGTAAATGGATTAAAGAGATTCGCAGATTCGTATCGATGATCGGTGTTCTGAGAATAGGAATCGAATGAATTTGATGAATATTCGAGAGATGTGGTCTTTTTTTTTATTTTCACCAAATGATTCTATATAGAAATAATATAAGTTGAAGAATTTCTGGTTTATTATATTATGAATATTGTTTTACAATTTATAATATAAAGAAAAATATTATAATATAGTTTTTTTATATTTTATAGAAAATAAGATTCGTGAAATTCACTTAAGAAGACGCATAGAGTAATATTTTTGTCTTTGGATCGATTTGTCACAGAAGATAAAGGAGAGTTAAAGATATATAAGCTCACGTTTAAAAAAAAATGTTCGTTTTCTAATAGCACAGCCTTAGAACAGACTTCGATTTTTCTTTTCCAGATATAAATAATGTATCCTGCCCACCGTTGAATCCGGAGGGTCGAGGATATTTAATGTGTTCACGTTTAGCTGCTCCAAAGCCATGGAGAGGCAGACGAAGAGTGGCCAATCGACCAGGTACCAAATGTTTCTTGAAGTGTCCCCATGGGTATCAACTTCACGGAGAATACGAATTGACTTGTAGATCGGATGGTTCGTGGGACGGTCCAAAACACGGCGAGTGCGTCAGTAAGTAACAAAATTTATTTTACTTTTTCTTTTTTTTAAATTTATCCCAATTGTAATTAATTAAAATTGATTTGTACAGCAAATGTTTATTTAAAATGATAGTCGTTAACGAAAATTTAGGAATACTTTTTCGTTGTGAAACGCAAAGTTAGCTTAATAATTAACAATACTGTATTACCAGCTTGAATAATCAAACATGTTGATATGATCAAACATTTGAGTCTCCATATATATTTGGTATTTGCATAGCATTATCGCAGTCTACGTCTTTCCACCATTCTGACTCTAATTAAACACGGGAAATTTGTTGATTTAAAGTACAAAAATTTATACTTCATTTTAAGAAGAAATAAAAGAAATATAGTATAAAATGATGAATTTATAATAAAGATCTAATTTTATTTATCGAAGAATATTATCAGGAGATTATATTAAATAATTAAAAGCGGAATTCATTGTCAAATAATATTATTAATATTATTTCAATATTATGTAAGTACATATATTATTTACTTCTCCATTTATTATAAAATCTATTCTTCACCATCCCATTTTATTTATTATATCTTATTTCTTTTAAGGCCAACACAAATAGTTCACAACTTGAATCGATCTTCCAAAAATCCATCCCATTCTGAAAATAATTAAAAAATATTAAGAATAATTTAATCTTCACTCATTATTACACGTAATTCAAATTTATGATTGATCTATATCTACGTTTTTTATCAACTAACGTATCACCTTTTTAACGATTTCTATCTCTTACCTTTCGTTTCAGGATACAGCAAGCCTCGTTTAGAGTGCCCGAAAGATGTGATCGCGGAACTGCCACCGGGGAGAGACGAGGCCTTCGTGACGTTCGATCAACCCTCGACAGATCTGGATTGGTTCCGGTACGTTCGATCGAAACCCTCCTGGGGCACCAGGCTGGAGGCTAATCTAACCCCGGGTGTGCATGAGATCACGTTCTTCGCGAGACACCCGGTATCGAAGAAGCAAGCTAGCTGCGTGTTGCGCATCATTGTCAAAGGTGATTAATTAATGGCGTGTGCATGAAATGGATGCGTGAATTCTAAACCCGGCAATGATAATCGGTAATGATCGTTAAACCCTTCTATTAATCAATGGGAGTGGATCTTATCCTGGATCGATAGAACGATTAATTTTCCTGGGTTTAAGGGACCGTTGAGGGTACGTATAATGATGTATTAATCTTCTTTTTCTTTTAGGTGTTTCTGTCCAAATGAAATCGATTGATAATCCTTTTTTTTTATATTATTATCAATAGTATTGATTAATTTTTAATATCAAGTAGAGTAGATTTAAAGGTTTATAAATAATTTATTAATTAATTAATCAAGATGGATATCGCATGAAAAATCATCTCGAAGAACAATTGATATTTAATAATACGAAAATATTCTTTAAAAATTATTTTTAATTAAAATAGGAAATGTCATTCGATATTCGATCATTTATCGTAGATGATAATTCATTTTACCACCTTCATATTTAAATTTCATCGATCTTACATTTTGAGAAATTTCGATACATTATCGTTTTAAATCATACTTCGATTAAATCGAAGAGACCCCATTTCCTCGAATTCATTTCCAAAACTTTCCCTTCCTCTTTTTCCATTCCCCTTTTAATTAACCCTTCCTTCACCACCCCCTTCTATTTCCACACCACAGCGAAACGAAATCCTTTAAATTGAACGAAGGAACTCAACCCCGGCAAGGAAAAATTCCGAAACGACGATCCGAGATGTGGGTCGACGTCAGACCTCTCCTTTAGAAGTGGAAGAAGGTTTCGCGTGTTCCTGACTGAAAACCTATTACTGGAATAGCCGTGAGCCCATTCACCCCGCATTTTCTCCCGACTTAATGCGTCATTACGTGTTTTCGCGTCGAGCGTGTCGCTTAAAAAGCTTCCAGTGGCGGTGGCCATTAACACGATCATCCAACGAAAGTTAGACTCTAAGATGCGCGGGAATTCGGCACGTTCTTTCATTAAAATGACCCTTAAAGCGCGCCATTCGATTGTCTCGATTTACCAAATAGCGTGGAAGAATAAAAACTATAGTTGAACATAAAGTTACTTCAATGATGAGTTATTATCGTTCGGATAATTTATTATTATCTCGATTAAAATGATAAAATAAATATTATCCGAGTATTATAAATATAATATACGTTATTTAAAGTAATTTTATTCAAAATTTTAATTAATTTTTCAGCTCAACTCTGACCACGCTTTACCAAATATTTCCACTTGATATATAGATGTTTAAAATTGTGGATAATATAAAAATATAAAATTGTCGTATCGCATTTGACAAAAGACTAATTAACTAATTAATCAGTATAATATAATATAGATTAAAAATAACGTTATAGTTTATACCATATCAAACAAGTTAAGTGAGAAAAGTGTATTACACAGTACTCTAAAAATATGAAACAACTTTAAAATATCGTTTACCGTCTCATTTCCTTGGAACGTTATTCCTCTTAAGTTTCGAGCAACCATCCTATGAAAATGTTCGTCCAAAGAAGGAACGTTTCTTCTTCTTGCCTAAGTCTGGACGAAATCTCAGACGGTTTAATTAAATGCGTTTCCGGGATAGGGTTCGCCGCAATGGTGTATAATCTGGGGATCGTTGGCCCACGAATTAGATTATTCGATGAATCCCCCTCCGAGCGTGAACGCTCGACTGATTCTTCGTGGAAACCGCTGAAATCCCCTAGCGAGAGATGCGGTGCTCCCTTAGAACGTTGTTTTTCCCCTGGAAATCGCGGGCTTTTCGGATTAATGAATATCGGGCAGATATGTAGACGTTTCAGGTAACGTTTCCCGCGTGAATGGATAGGAGAGAAATGGGGCAACAAATTGGGATGCTGTCGAGCGAGCTATGTTGATTGGAATAATTAGGAGGGCGGTTTGAATGAGGGAGCAAGTGTTTGAGCGATTCGCGTGTAGGAGGAATAGATGATGGAACCGGTGTTTCGATACGCGTTCAGCTTCTTTTCATTCTATTTCGGTAAGTATTTTTCGTCTTTAACGTTTTTTTTGATCTTTTAGACGAGGAATGATTTATTTGAACGACGACGATGACGACGATGAAGTGAAAGGAATTATTTAGATGAAAAACTTGGATGAAAGAGAGATTTTATATTCTGCTAGGTTGATTAATTTCATAGAATTTACTTAAAATTATCTTTCATTTTTTAATCCGTGTTAAAAATCCAAACTTTTTTCAATCGGTTGTTGTAAATAAATTTGGAAAGTAGTAGTTCGATCAAAATTACGCCAGCATCGTGTATCATCATTGTCGCGTTTTTCAATTAGCGAAGTGTAATTAATAAAAACCGAGTCGTCGAATTACGCGATTAATAATTTTCAAACATTTCGCGTCGACGAAACTCTCTCTCTATCCGTACCAGCTGTAATTCCACCCTTCATTTAACTTTTTCCCTTCTTTCCATTTTTCCTTCGTTGAAGTAAAAATGTTTTTTTTGCGTTAAAGCGGCGTACTTTGCCACGTTGGTAATTAAAAATGGAATTGACTGAGAATTTAAAGGGAGAAACGGGGGAGAATTAAATTGCCGGTTAATCTACTTCACAATGATGCGAAAGATGTTTAAAAAAAATCCAATGCAAAATCGTACTCGCAAAAGATCATCTTTTTGTTTTTCACGTCGACGTTAACGAGCATTCAAATTTAATTTAATTTACGCATGCGAGCGGACGTATATAATCGTATTTTGTCTTATTAACTGGAAATTAATATCATTTCGAGGCAAACAAGACGTGGAACGTGATCGTTTAATTGCTTTCTCAATATACAAGACTAACGCTCGTATTGTGTTGCTTGTTTTTATTAAAACAAATTAATTTGATCGAATTGAAATTGTGTGCCACGATGTCGTGTGTAAATTACGTGCATTACGTGTAAATATATTCGATAAATGGATTTGATTAATCTTTAAAAATTTATTTAATCATCAATTTATGAAACATTGTGATATTTACGGTTTGAAATGTTAATGCTGTTGAAACAGTAATTACTTCTTCATTTTTAATCTTCAAATAAATTATCGATTGGAATGAAATTTTTAGAACAGATGATTGATTCGAATAATTGATCGTATATTTATCACTAAATATTTATTGTTAAATAAAGATAATATTTTTTTTGATTTTCGAGAATATTTTATTTCAATAAAAATACTCGATATAACACATTTTTCTCTATAAAAATAATTTCGTTTAGAATATGAATACATACGATCAATTTTCTCAGCCGTTGCAGACATTTTTCTTTTTTAATTGTTAATTAACTGGGAATGAAAAAAGAATTGTAGAGATAATAATCATTTTTTCACGTTTTATTTGTCAATCGATCAGCTGCAGATGAAAAAAGAATCCAATTACAGAAACGATAATTGCTTATCTATTTTTCATTTATTTCTCGTTATTCACAGATTAAAGAAATTATAGCCATCGTCTCTTTTGTGAAACGTTCCAAAAAGTTATTCGTTTCTTTAATCTTAATATTCAAATTTCTTCGCTATATCTATGTGAAAAGCATGGAATAAAAAGAAAGAAAAAAAAAAAGAAAAAACGATTCACTGCATAACGATGATCATGCAAGCAAACCGTTATTCTTTTCTTATCTCGAAAAGGGAAGGTAAATAAAAAAGAATGAAATATAATAGTCTATCTAACCCGGAATGAAGTTGCCATGAATGCAAAAATCCATAGTTACGTGAAAGAACGAACATGCAACGAATATATTTTACTGCATGTGTTTTATATCACAAGAATTAGATTTTCCAGCTTTTAATGAAAACACGCATATTTTATAATACTATCCAACTTCATAATTATGCGAGAAAAAAATAAAAAAATTGTTCATTTTCGAAGAAATTCAAGTATCGTGAAATTGTTTTTAAAAAGAAGTCTCCTCGAGAATAATTGGATTCTAGAAACCATCTCTTTAGATTTCCATTTAGATGGAATTAGGATTTCTAACGTTTTCTTATTAATATTCCTGAAAATAATCACGATCCATCAACGAAATAACAGTGATACAAAATGATAATTTTCTTAACAGATAATCTTTCTCTCCCATAATTTTTTCTAATTTCTTTAATCCGTGTCTTAAAATGTATACTAAAAAGAGATTGATACCTTCCATATTTTTCACTACATTATCGTAATGCCACTAGCAGAATTCTTTGTCAGAATATTTTGTCAAAAAGTGATCGATCAAGTATATCATACTCGAGGGTTAATAAGCTCTCTTATTCGCCAATATCCGAATGTCGAATCGATTAAATCTCTCGGTAACTGCACACATCTAATTCGCATCCAATCGTCATATTATCCATCGCGTATATAACGCAAGATTAATTCAGCGGGTTGACAACGTGAATTGCTATAATTCATGCAACATTAACGATTCGCTTTCTAAAGTAATTAAACGCGTTAATATTACAAGTGATCTTTCCGCAAACTGTGCTTGTTTCCTCTCACCGCGCAACAGTTTATTCCGGTTTGGCGTAAATTGAACGTAAAATATAATTTGCGAAATATTTCGCATACCATTATACGCGCATGAATAGTTCGCGTAACGTAATAGAATTATTTCATTTTTGCGTATTATACCCTTGGAATGGATGATATATTGGATGGACAGAGGGTAATTCATGGATTTTGATCAAAGAAATATCCAATCTTTCATTGATACATTCGGTAAAAATTTTCGATTAGAAATATTAAGAAATTTTAGGAAAGAGAAGATTAAGAAGAGAATTATTTTGTTAGAATTTGGAAATATAAATTAATCATAAATATATCAAATAGTAATGATCCAAATTTGAAGGTTTAAAAAAAGAGAGAGAAAAGAAAATTAAATATTTGAGTATGGATGTTAAAATTCACAATCCCATCCGTTCCATTTTCTTCAAAGATAAACATGATAAAATGATTGCCGCGCAAATGAACACATTCCAGGGAAAACAGAATCCTAGATTTCATACGATTCTATTGGCTGTCTCGTTAATTTTAAACACGAGGTTGCTCCATCATACATTTTCCATCTCGTCGTTCAAATATCGAGATTCCATCGTAATTCAACGAAACTCGCCAACTATCAACTATCAACTATCAAATAGGATGTAACGTAGGTTTTTCATTGCCCGATCCCCGAATAAATGAATTCGCGATGATACACATTTCTCTAAGAGACCTAATTTACCGGAACTAATTAAACGTAATCTGATAAAGTTTCTTCCCCCTTGACGTTTTTAATGGCCCATGATTTGCGAAGGAAGATGCATTGCGTTGAGATCGTTTATTTAGCGTGGGTAAAGAGAGGACGAGGATTTCAAAACACGCGATGATTTCAACTTGCTACTTCGTAACGATCCCTCCGCTATTATTAATTAAGTAATCAACATGTGGAGTAATAATATCGGAATTAATATTATTGCGGATGTTGCAAATTGAGTTGAATTTTAATATTTTTAATATGATTTTCAGAATTGATGTCAATTTTAAAATTGTAGAATATTCTACCAGTGATGTTCGATACATATTTCTGTACATGTAATATTTACGTGCTTTCGTATTGAAATTTATAAAAAGAGAAACTTTTATATAAATTTTATAACGTACAAAATTATAAGAAATTTTATCGAATTATACCCTCAATTTTGACTGAAATTTCGAACTTTCTAATATCTACATCCTCCATAATCGTAAAAGATAGGAGGGGGTTTGAATTTGAACGTATTCAAGGGGACGCTTATATCCTCATATCCTTTATAATCCTTTATTCTCTACTCGAAACGAGTGGCTCGCTTCGGAGGGGAAAGGTCTTTTGATTGGATTTTATCGCGTTTCAGGAGGCGAGGCGCCAAAAGTTAAAGACTGTCCGAACGACATAGAGGTCACGGGGAGAAATGGGACAGCGATTACGTGGACCGAGCCAATTTTCACGGACAACGTGAAGGTGACCCGGATTAGGAGCAACGAGGTCAGTGTTAATTATAAAGCACTTAATTTCTTAACGATGTTCGATCATACAGCGATATATTGTCGAATGTGTGTCACGTTAGTTATTAGGTTGATGCCTGCTGGAGAATATGTTATAGGTTCTACATAGACTTTGGACTTCTTCATTGTTTGTACTTGTATCATGAAGATTTATACGAATATAGCTTCAGTATGTTTCAATTATATAAGATGTTGATGAGACAGATTCGAAGGGTCGATTTTAGAGGCCAAAAGAAGCTGAAAAGTTGGTCATCCATCACTTATATAAGGAATTAGAATTTTTGCGTTAGATAAAGGAAAGTAGAATAAAACACTTTTTATTTCATTGATAAATTTCTTTTTTTTTTTTTTTATAGTGAAATAATTAAGCTGAAATTTCTTACGTGTCAGGTTCGTATGATAATTTTTTGTAACTTTTAAAATCTTTTAATTAGTATAATTCGATAAATGATATTTGTTGGTCATTAATTTTCATTTTATTAGATAATTGTATTATTATATTTCTGTTTTATGAAATAATTCTAGCTTGTAATAATAATTAGATTTAACTTTGTTCGTTATATTGAAAAATTGTATCAACTCAATTGGAATGTTTTCCTTTCGCGAGAAGAGATTTAATTTTAAAAATTTAGCGATGTTTTTTTACGTAATTCAACATTAAAAATTTATATATTCACACGGATAACGAGTGTGATAGAAATGAATAAATTACAAAATTGATTATAATATATTATATATATAAGTTTTTATAAAAAAAAAATTCACACTGATAAATTCAATGTATAATATATTCATAATTCAAATTTAATTTTATGCTTCTACTATTAAAAAAAAAATAATAATAATAAATCTTTTAATTAAATTAAACGTCAAGATTAAAAAATTCGAAAACTTAAAGTTTTGAAATGACACACAGGATATATTGACAACAGATCATTTATCGATTTTTGAGTCTCTTTGTTTCATTCCACTTTAGTTAATAATGGCGTGAAACGTTTCTCTTGTTCAGCAATCGCATGAATCTCGATCAGTGTGAAATTCCATGCGGTTTTTATTAATTTCATACGCATCGCAGCTTTGTAGTCGATCCAATTGATGAAGCTTCATAGGAATTAATCAAAGAATTCGAGAATATTTCGTTGAATATTCCTGGAATCTTTCGAAGATTGCATTAATTAAAAAAAAAAAAAATTATATTCATGTATGCTCATTTGAATTTCTTTGTTCGAATATCATTATCTATTTTGGATTTATTCTGCTGTGTGACAAAAATAGAAGAAAGAAAAGAGGAAATTTATTTTTAATTATTTTGATAACTTCTTTTCTTTTTGTCTTTTCTTTCATCTTTTCTTATTATCACAAATCTAAAAGAATTTTTTTTCATTATTATACATCTTGCATTTCATCTTTGCCAAGATTATTTTTCATTTTTCTTTTTTAATATTTAAATAGAATGATAATATTCACATTTAAACTGCAATCACCTAAATTATTGTTTCATTAACAATCGTTTAAATGAAAAATCTAAAGTGTAAATCCAAATCAGTATAAAATTTTCAAATTGAAATCAATTCGATATTTTATATAATTAAATATTTTATATAATGAATATTTATATAATATTCTTTACGAGTACAATTATTGCTAAAGAATTTTACCGTAGAATACGTCAATGAATGAATTTTTAAGAAATTTATAAGAGGAACATCATACATTCCTCCTTTTCGTAATTTGCTTTAATATTTCATATCAATACTATTATTTCATATCGCGTGATGAAATTTAATCTTGGACTGCATAAATTAATTTTTATTTCTTAATAGATTTTTTATTTACATATATGAATTTTAAAGATATTATATGTTTCATATAAACAGGTTTTTTGTATTAAATACGAAGGATACTCTCATTTGCATAAATAATGATAAAACTGAATACATGAATTCAAAGTTAGTGGATTGGAACAAACAGGAAGTATCAATATTTAAAAATTAAATTACTTAATAAATAGTTCCCAAAAAAGAAAAAAAATGAAAATTTACGATTCTTTTTATCAAACTCTTAATGATATAATTTTCTTATAATTTAATAAATTTCGTACAATAATTTAACAATAAAAAATTTTTGCAGTTAATATATGCAATAAAAATAGGCAGAATATTTATATTTTCGATTGAAGAATAACATGATAAATATTAAAAAAAAACAAATCATTCTTATGACGAATCGAATATATTCAAAAAAATTTGTATCAAACGAGGAATGGAAAAATTTTTTGCAAGCTAGATATGATCGGATCATAACAATATCGACATGATTCATCTAACGAATGACAGTTTTCATTATCTATTAAATCGATGTGTCATAGTAATCGATGTCGATTTGACCTCGTGTGTCGATTTAGAATAGCTCGCAGAGCAAAGTGTAGAAAGTTTGACGAGAATGTAAACTGCGCTGTAGAAAGTTTATGTGGAGAATTCGTGTTTCTATGCAAATATCGTGTAACAATTTTGTTTGCAAACTAACTTGGTAATGGTAAATCGTGTTTCACGATTAAGTAACATTGTAGAGAGAATATGAAGCTGCCTTAATACCGGCCACCCTTTATTCTTTTTACACGCATTCTCTAAACCTTCTTCCGTGCCTCAAGGTGGATCCAATTGAATTAAACTGTAGCTGAAACACGAGCAAATGTGTGTAAGGATGAAAGAGAATAAAGAAGAAAATTATTTTTTTTAGAAAATGAAATATTACTATGCGGAAAGTATTTCAGAATAAGATGGGTAAATAAAAGTAGTCCTTATTTTTATATAAATTTCTTCTTTACAAATTTTTCTCTGGAGTGGGAATTTTTACTCCAAGTTGTGATTACGACTTAAAATTTTTCCAAATCTAAAAATCTCCAATTTATTTTTTTAAACGCGTTAAAGTTTCTCTTATCATTCTAACATTCATTTTATATTTTACACATTCCTTTTTATGAGCATAATTTTCGTTTATAATCTCTAATAAATGAATTTCTGATTTATGAACAGAAGTCACCGGGAATTCATTAATTCATAAGCAAGAACTACACATGTACATGATTAAAACAACTTATTCAATTTGCAAACGTAACTAATTCATTAGTCATTTTAAATTTATATAAAATTATAGAATGTTGGAAAAATATGTAATAAACGAAAATGTTTTATCCTATACTTTTTTCAAAATGAAGTAAAATAAAATACAGAAATATTTTTAAACTATTTTTAAACTATTTTGATTTATTAATTATAATCAAATACATTATAAAACATTATAAAATATAAGATTCTATTGGAGAAAGATTTGGAAAATTTTTACTATAGGAAAAGTATATGAATAAAATAAATGTTAAAAGCAATGTAAAGTTTACGAATTTAATTGAAGAAGAAAAAGTGAGTATTATTTCTTATTTGTACAATCTTAAAAATTAAACATGATATTATTATCTAATACTAACCATATATCTTTTTTTATGTTTCAGAGTCCAGGACGACGTTTCGACGTCGGTGGGCACAGAGTGGAGTACGAGGCGAGCGATGAAGCGGGTTGGTCGAGCAAGTGCGTGTTCACCGTGGTCCTTCGCCAGGAGTGAGGCGGAAATTCGTCGACGATCAGGTGAGCGCGAGAACAAGGAAGAAGGAAGAGGAGGAACAACGGTGAGAAAGAAGGAATCCAGGTAAAAGGGGAGGGAAAAGGGGTAGGTAGTAGCGGGCTGGAAGAGCAACGATAAGGTAATATAAATGGAAATGCTCTGGACTCATGCGCGTCGTATTCTTCGCGTGCGTAATGGATTCCGTTTTATTCGAAAGGTTAAACGTGAATGAGACACGAATATGTCTTGTCGCGATATTCGTGATGCACACACGAGGGTGTGTGTGTGTGTGTGTACACGTGGAAATTTTAATGTTTGAAAAAGTTTGATATCGGATATTATCCTATTTGGTGGGATTAGAAGAAGATGATTTGAAAATATGTTTGGGGAGATTTTTTCGTTTTATTGTTTATTGAATTAGTTTGAAAAAAGGATTACAATTTTTCGTTTGGAATAATATTTAAAAAAAGGAAGAAAACGTACATTTATATATGGAAATATATGTAATTAGAAAGATGGTTGGAAAGTTTAAAAATTGCTTTTGGGATCTTTCTTTCAGAGGGATTGGAATTTTTATTATCTTATTAATTATCCCATTAAGATTTTTTTCAATCATTTGGGATTTTTACAATGTTTTTGATTATCCAAAACGTGGATATAAATTTCTTTTTGCGAAAATATCTGTTAATATCTTACGTACTGATTTTAATTTTTCTTATTATAATGATCATTATTTTTTTTTTTTTTAGCATTATTATTTTTCTCCTTCAATTATTCAATATAGCATACAATTCAAAAAGTTTTTAATAGCTTTATAGAATCGTACAATATCGACAAAGATGATCTCGAGAATAATGATTAATATCCTTGTTATTCATAATTCTTTGATGATTATTGCCAATATCTGAATTCCCTAGTCTCCATAATTTCTCAAACATTTATTCGTTAATGGTGTACCAATCATCTAAGATATTTTATAATCTCTATCACGCTCGAAGGTTTTTTTTATTTTGAAACACTTGGAATGTTGTAGCGAAAAATATTATTCCAGTGGATATAATGTTACTATTCGACCAGTATCTTCATCCTATTAAAGTTTAAGAAGTGGAGCACTTAAGAGATGAAAGATGGTGAAGTCTGAATCATTCTATTCGTGAAAATGCAATTAAATTTTTATCCACGTCTACGCATGTATATGTCGATGATTATGAAAGTGGTTTAAATAAAAAAAAAGAACTTCATCCGTTTATTTAATTTGTATCGAGTTGATTTGCTCTGTAAAATAGAATGATATTATCTTTCAAAAAGTGGTTGAAAATTGAATAGCAAAATGCGACGTGGAAAGTATATTTTATTAATGATGACGATTGTAAAAATCGGAGTATTTTAAAAAAAAAAGCTAGTCAGAGATATAGTTAGGTCTCCAAAATAATACATTCTTAAATCATAAAACAAATATATACACTTGAAAAATGATTTAATAAAATAATTATTGAAATTAAATCAAAAGTAATCCAATGATAAACTGGTTACACAACATCGTAATATAATCTGCAAATAAAAGAGGGGGTAATATCTAGAGCTATGACGAGTCAATATCTCATTTTCGTAATTAGCGCCATATATACAAACGTATTTCATTCGAGTAAAGTGTCTCGTCGATCTTTCGCGGTTGACTTTTCAGACCTTTCAACGATCCACAGGTTTTCCTATCGCACTCTCGCCCTTTCCTCCTCGCGGTTCTTTCACCGGTTTATCCACACGCGATTCCAACTACAAGCACACAGAATCTAAATAATTCAGATCAATCCACGAGGGTCTAGATTTTCTCATTAGCACCGATCATGATCAACAACGTGCCACCTAGTAGAGGAGACCTAGAAACGCCGAGAAAATACGCGTACATTCTCCACCGTTACTTGTCACTTGGAGCGAAATTACGAGCCAGCGTGTTGTTGCGTGACCAGCGTGCACGATATGCCAAGGACAAAAGGGAAAAAAGGAAGAGGCAAATGAACGAAGGGCAAATTGGCCCATAGATACATTGGTCCATAGAGCGGTGAAAAAGTGGAAATCTATCCGGGAATTCCGCGCAAATCCTGTTGGTGGAACAAGTTTCAATGATTACGAGATCTGGCCGACCGAAATCTGGCATTGTAACGGACGCGGAGATTTAACGTTCGTTTCTTTTCACGGTACAACGATCGCGAATTTGTCGAACGAAACGAGATTTCGATTCGCGTGGAACGAATTCGGGTTTTGATCCTCTCTTCCTTCCTCGCCCGTCGTGTTAATCGTCGATCGTCGATTAAAATTTTACCGGGGTGTGAACACAATGTCCGCGCCGGTTGAAAACGAAACTGGTCGCGATTAATTTCAAAATTGGACGCTTCGTCGAATGCATTTTCACGCGGCTTGCAGCTGACAGGCCGGAACAACGCGGATAGTTTTAATCCTGTCCGGCAGAGGGTGTTAAAGGACGGCCCCTCGGCAATCGGCCACGAGATGAAACGGATTTATGGAAATTACAAAGTTTACAGGCTGCGTCAAAGCCCGTCGAGTCGGGTTATGAGTTTCATTGACCGAAAGAACCGCAATTAATGAAAAATCTTTTAATTAGTCGTCAGTTATGTTTTATATTTTGGCACAGAAATATTTTTGATCGTTGCCTTTCACAACTTATTTTTGCGGGCGCATCGTTTTTGAATTTTCGACAAATTATATTTGTTGCGTTTTCAACTGCAGGTATGTTCATTTTTGTCGTGAGAATGTAATTTTTATTTGAATACCTCGTTATTTAATAATAAGTCACGGATTTGTTTGTCTCTTTTTTTTGTTATCAAGTTACAAATACGATTTTTAATTTTTTTTTTTGCACAATTGATTAAATATTTATTGGTGAATTTTGACAAACCACAAGTTGCCAGTGTTAGTAACTTTTCTTTTATGATAATTGGATAATGTAAAGTTCTTGTAAATTGTAAAATAGTTGATAGTCTTGATTTCAAAATTATGAAATTGTTAACAATTGTTTGTGCAAAAGATAAAAAACAAAGATAAAAGATCGTAATCTACAACTTATCGTTTGTCTATTCACCAATGATAATTATTGATAAATTATAGCGTGAGATATTTTCCAAATATATCTACGTGTAATTTACATGTGCATTTCAATTATACTTTATACAGAAATTTTAATTTTTTAATTAGGTTTAAACTTGTTTTCATTTTTGAAACAGTGAATCTTGAGTTTTTCAGGAGATTTATTTGTTTTAAATTTTATTTGTTACCTCGCAAACACATTTTTACAGTATTTTCAAATTTAGCATTTTTTATTTATTTTTTATTTCCAAACGAAATTTACGTCAAAATTATAAATGCATAAGATAAATATAATCGCGATTTTTCGTTAGCTTCTTTGAATACGAGCCATCATGATTTTTGTCAAAAAATTCTCGAGGGGATTTCTCGTATTTTGCATTTCTATTTCTTTGTATAATTTTTTTTTTTTTTTACTGATGCATCGTAGTAGTATTATTTTATCATATGTTATCACATAAATTACATGTTATATATTTTTTTATAGATTAATACCGTATTTTGAATAGATATTAATTGTTAAAAAAAAATTTAATCCCGTAGTAAATAATAATGGTCAATAAACATAAAGCTATATGCGCTATATAATTAAAAATAAAAACAAAGATACAAATATAATAGTAATTCTTCTTTAAAATTATGAAATTAATTATCTCTTATTTTTGATATATCTTATATATTTTCAATATTTATAAAAGTATAGTTTTATCAAAAAGTAAGGTACATAGATGTTATGCTGTTGGTTTTATAGTCATGATTTTTAGTTAAATAACATAATTTTTATTCACATTATCACCAATAGCATAAGAATGTTTCGTTAAAAATCATATATTATCGTTTGTTTTAAAATTTATTATTATTTATTATTGTTAATTGAATTATTTATTCTTTCTAATTAATTATGGGGGGGGGGAGGATGGATAAACATTGTATAAAGTATGTTTAGATCGTTAAAATTCTTCGAAAATTAATCTATATTGATTATGTTATATTTTTATCATATGTAACTAAAAAAATTTATATGATGAATGATTTTTTTTTTTTTTTTTGATATAATGCTTCATTTTATCTTCATTGCTTTTCTATTTTTTTTCTTTTAAATAACTGATACTTCAGTGTCAGAAAATCGACTTTATTGTCCTCTTTGATCTTCATCGTATCTTCATAAATGAGAGCACTCGAATCGTCAAAGAATACATAGAGAGCATGATAAAGTAATACTCGTGCAAAGATGGGAGTATAGTCAAAGTAGTATTTTAGTCTGAGAAATTCGAAAATTTGATCTCATATATATGTATGCTTTTTCATATATATGTATGATTTTGAAAATGTATAAGTTTTAACATATTAAAACGAATTAATGAAAATGATATTACAGTTGTACAACAAATTTTTTAACAATTGAGATCTAAAAACTTTAAAACGAATAACAAATTTGTTAATGTTTTTCAAAAATTCATAAAATTCGCCTTTTTAAATTATTATTAAAGGATAAATAAAATCCTTTAAATATTTCTTAATCAAGATATTTCTAATATTTCCTTTTCACATTTAAATAAATAAATTCAATCAGCGTTCAATTTTTATTTTATATGATAAATAAATCTTTCTTATTTATCAAAATTCACTTAGAAGATAAATATCTTCCAAGACCAAAATACTCCTTTAAAGCGTTTCATCCCTCAAGATCCGTTCATTGAAACGATTTCTTAGCTTCCACGAAACGTATTGCGAAATTTTCATTGAAAATCGACGTGGTATTAATTCTCCACACTTTTGTACCATCTTGTTGCGAAATGAAAGACGCGATTAAACTATCGATCAGATGAAAACGCGAAAAAAAGATTAGGTTTTTCTTTTGTGCATCGTGTAATTTCTGTTTCACGAACAGTGTCTTCGTTTTAGAACGAAATTAGCATAATAGATGATGTTCAGGATGTGAGAGGATTTCGATCGACTGAAATAACGTCGATGTTTAAAAGGCCATAAATGTAGAGAGAATTCAGATTTACTATGGAGAACATATAAATAATTTTCGTGAGAATGGAAGGACAGTTTTAGAAGAAGATGATTAATTCTTAAATTGGAATATCGTGAAATATTTATTTTAAGAAAAGCATGAATAATTTAATCAGTAGAGAATTGATTTTTCAAAGTGGATTATATTTATTTTTGTATATAGAATTTATATATTTATATATTATTAAAAAGAGAAAAATGGTTCCAATTGATTTTATTTGATCTTCAAAATTATTAACAATCTTCATAATTAAAATAACAATTTAATAAATTCAAATGGAATTAAAATATCAAGAAGAAATTTAAGAGACAAAATATAAATGAATCTACATTCTTCTAACTTAACAAATCACTGAATTTTAGAATTTATATCTTTTTTATAAATTATCAAATAATGAACGCTTTGATTATCAATGATATTCCATTTTAAGACTTAAATCATTCTATTAAGCTTGAATCAAAGCATGGTATGAAGATTATTAATCGAGATTAAATCACTTTGATTAATTAATTAATAAGCATAGGGACAATATATGATAAATGTAATTAGAGGTCACCAAAAGTTTGTGATACCTTCAATTATATCGATAAGCGTTGTCTGCGTTTGAAATAGTAATTTTTAGAACGAAATAAAGAAAACGAGTCAAGAGAAAATATCTTTTTCCTTTATTTCCATCATGAACAATCGTCGATGATCACGGAGCCTGACAAAAAAAGATATATTTATAATCAACTACCTTCGAATAATCAAGTTTCATTGTAATAAATAATACTTTCAAAATTTTTCTTTATTAGAATGAAACGACCAATGGAAACAGAAATTAAATATATACCTTTGTGATTTATATAAAATGATGTATCAATAGAATTTTTTATAAGAAATGAATTTTGTTGAAATTAATGGATCTTTAAGGAGATCATTGAGAATTTCTCTTTCGAGATATTTTACTTTTCTACGATATTCTAATTGCGTAGTTTAACTTAATGTTTTTAAGCAAAAATAAGATAACAAATTTACGCATTTATTCATTCATATAAAATTATTTATATATTTTTATTATTTCATTCGGGTTATTATATCATTTACAACAAATTACACACTTTGCCAAAATTTTTACCACGATATTCATCGTATATATCATCGTTCAAAATCATTTAATTCCGTTAATAAAATCTCGACCAATCTTCGACTATCTCGTAGTTGCATCTCTTACCTTCTTAACTCGAGTTGCAAAGAGTATCTCGAGTATCTTTTACTTACTAACAGGTTAGCTAAAATTAATTAGAAATAGTAAAGTTGCAAGAATATCTTTCGGGGAAGAGCGTAAATATTTTATCCATCTGTCAAAAGCAAATTCTTGGCGCGGGTTGTGCTTCTTACGTTCGCATGAACCAAATTCATATTCACATTAATGTATAATCAGGGTACGTGGTAAGGGTTAACGTGTAGGTCCCACCAGACGATGCTTCTGTCATCGCCAGATTTCTGCTTCCCTGAATAACATTGTCGCGAAGGTAGTAAATACTTAACAAGCACGCTGTTAGACAATAGGCTATTAAGAATCTGGATGGTAAGTGGCAAGAATGTATACATGTACACTCGAGGAGGGATTAATACACGGATGGTTTTCGCTTAGTGTACGCCATGACAATTTTGCACTTCTTGTTTTTTCTTCCCCCCCTTCGTTTTTGTTTTATTCGACGTTTACTTTTATAGTCGAAGTATAATTTGTTGGAAGAAATCGATTAGACAAGGTAAAATTGTCGTTAGACGATGAAGTGACTTATTGTTTGTCATAGAATCGTTAAGAATAATTTTTATAGAATGATGATTATATTATGTAGGAAGTTGTTCTGAAGTATTCTTTTCTTATATTTAATTATTAATGGTGAAGGAATGAATATGAGGTAAGAATATACACGTGGAGATTTTTATAAGGAAACGTTAACAGATTTTATTTTTTTCTTCTATCTAATAATATTTTATTTTAAAATAAAATAAATATATTTCAAGCAATCGGCCATTTTATTCTTTTGAGAAATAAAATTCTATGATAAAAATTCATTTGTAATGCAATCTTGACATATCTCTTATTGATTACGATAATTCGATCATTTATAAAACACCTTGTTCCCTAAAAAAAAAAAGAAAAAAAAACAATTTAACTTTTATCTAAATTATTTTTTTTTAAATTATTTTATCGTTCACGATTTATGAAATCAGAACGATAAAAGAGATGATCTCTTCGAAGAAAATAAGAGAAAAATAATGCAAAAATACGATAAGATTTTTTTACTTAATGCACGTAACAATTCAAATCGCACGTTTCTCTCTTAGTAATATACATAAAAATCTCCATCTATCATTCTACAGTAAATATTTCATTTGCATTTCACACCTCGCATAAATATCGCATTGCCTCATTAATGACGTGATCACGGTGTTCCTAGATGTTACGCTATTCCTGTTACGCAATCTCTTTCTACTTTCCATAGGAGGTGCTGTACCACTCGCGTATAGCCGATGGAATAATTGGCCATCATTAACACAGGGATATTGACTGCATTAGACCTCGTCTATTGTCGACCCATACACGGTTATTAAACGAATAGCTCGATAAATTTGTTAGACTGTAAGGATACCAGGCAACGTGTGTAATTTCCTTCGACGTGTGTTGCACGATATGATCGAAAAAAAAAAAAAAAAGAAAAAAGCTCTTGATAAAAAGGTTGTAATTGCTAGCGTTAATTGGTCGAAGAATGGAATATCGCGTTGTTGATGTTCAACGCGAGTTTGTATTCTTGCAATTTTGCTTGGAAAATTAGATAAACGATTAAACTTTGAATTGAAAGCTTTGTCCTTTGAGGATGTTGATGGAGGAAGAGGGTTGTTTCTAGAATTCTCTTCAATCGAAAATTGATAGAGCAATAACAAAGTGTTATTCGATCGAAAAATTAACGAAGAAACAGATCGATATTTTATCGCTAATAATAAAATTTATAAAGCAATTTAATCGATCAAGAAATTTTTAAAGTTGTAAAATACAAGGAATGTACTTTAAAAAAAAAAAAAAAAGGGAAAAAGAAATCTATATTACCTCTCCTCAACAAAATCGATAAATCATCGAGTAGCACTGTACCAAATGTTCCTCTTCATAGCAATCTAAGTTGCAGTTTCTGCTCGATGTGTGCGTTCTTTGTTTCCTTTTTTTAAACGAGGGTATGCTCCGTGATCGACGACGTCGATGGAACGGAAATTGCCAATAAAAAAAAAGAAATAAATAAATAAACTGTTAGAGTTTAAGGATTATAATTGAAAAAGAAAATGGAAAAATAGAAGAACGATTGAATGTAAGCGAACATTCGTTTATTATTTATTAATACCCCTCCATGCCACTCGCATATCATTGTTAAGGAATAACGTTTGATTACCATCGTAACATTACAATAAAATAAATGTATAAAATTTATGTATCGAATACATGTATGTATATAATATGTATATTACAAAGAATAAGATTAAAAAAAAAAAAAAAATACTTAGTAAAAAAAAATACCCGAATTCCTCTTCTGAGCTCTCTCTTTTTTTCTCTCTCTTTCTCTCTCTCTTTTCTAATTTTTTTAAAAACTTATCATTAATTATACTATGAAAAAGGCAGTGCTGGATGGCGATGTTTCTTTTAAGGTAATTAAGCTTGACCCAGCAAAACTGAAATTTTTTAATGAATATGGCCAAGCATATAAATGATAAAATACACAAAGAGATATTCATTTTGAAAAATTTTTAAAATTTTTCTTCTATGTATATTTTAATAGAGATTATAGTAATCTAGTAGTATTCTATTTGGACTATTTAATTAATTATTATGTAGATGATACATATTGATTTCAAAAAAGTGTACAGACATATTTTTCAATATTTAATGAAGAAAAATAATAAAGAATAACAAATCAAAAGGAAAAAAAATGATTCAAGCTTTTTCCTCTGATTTCTAGAAATGTTAGAGCATTTAGTTATGAGAATTATTGAATTAAAGTTAAATTTTTAATGAAATTATTTTACGACTAATCTTCATGATCTCATATAATAGGACTTTGGAAGAATTTTTGGTTAAGGCACGTAAATAGTTTCAATTTAAGGCACTTAGCTTCTCTTCGTTGATTTAATTGGCTATAATAGAGATCATAAACATTACAAATTAGGATATTTCATAAATTTTTTTACTTGTTTTCTTTCATTCTTTGATTTTACTTTCTTCAAAAAAAATTTCACTTTGCTCGGTCAAGTTGAAGTAAGTATAATAGTAAGTATAATTATAAAAAGAAAAAAGAATGTACAAATATATTTTTCATATAATATTTTGAAATTCGTAGTCTTTGTAGATGAATCTCTTTGAACTTGTGATGTCAATAATTATTATTATTATCAAGAATTCGCAAAAAAAAGTAAAGAAAAAAAGTTTATAATTTATTGGCGATGAAAGATGATACGAATATTCGTTACTTAATGAAATTAAATATCGGAGAATTAAATTGGAAATTGCATATAATTTAAGAGTTGCAACAATACAACAGAATGAAATACACGTCACGATTAAAAACGGAATAGAAATTTTGCTTAAAAGCAGTTTGAGAAGTGTAATTGATTTTAATCGTTTCAAAGTTAAAATACAAGAATAAAAAATAATATAAAGTTAATTAACTTTCGAGTTCACGATTGTCAGAAAAGTAGGTTAAGAGCATTAGTCCGTACAAAGTTAATTACAAGTAACTCGTAGCAGATATCTCTTTTACAAAATTGGAATGGAAATAAGCTGATTTTTTTGGATTCCACAATTTTTTAAATAATCCAATTATTAATAGAAAAAAAAAAAAAAACATAGACCATCTTCTATCACCAATCAATTGAACGCTTCGATCCCCTTAAATTCGAATCTTTATTTGAAATTCGCGTTGGTTGAACTGCGCAAAGGGTTGAAAAAAAATCATCAGAGATGATCGATCATCACTCGAGGATCATCATTCGTTTCGAGGCGAAAGAAGGAAATGATGGTACGGAATCGATCCGATTTTTAATTAGACTTAATTAAAAGCGAGGAACGAAGTTTGTAACGCCTCCACTCCACCTTCTCATTTCCTCCTTATCCCCCCACTTCTTTCGACGTGAGGAGCCCTTGACATAATTTATGCGCGAGCCGCAGACCGCTCTCCTCCTCAATAGTTAAATTACTTTCGGCTTTATCGCGGCCCTCGTTGGGTGGAAGAACAATCGGTGGCCGATTCTTTTACACGCAGCATTTACGCCGCGGCAATATTCTCGTCTCGACACGGCCTCTACCGTAATGAGCCATCGGTGAAGATTGCTCGGTCCTCGAGGAACGTCGCTGTTGTTGCTCGCGCAGCTGTTGGAGCTGATACTGTCTCGAGTGCTGATCTGTGAACAGAATCGTCTTGGGTAAGTATTCCGACTATAGTCCTAGAGCCAGACGTTGGCCAAGTCAAGGTCGTGGCTCGCGAACCTTCCCCGTGGTTCGATGGAGCCAGCATTGCAATGGAGGGGATGGTTGGTAAGGAAGATATAATTACTTGTTGGGTTAGATTGATGGAAAAGTTGTTATTGATTCTGGCAAGCAAAGTAAGCAATCTTAAACGAGTCGAATATTTTTGTTTATGATAAATTTTATGATGGAATATTTTATTCTGAAGTTGGAGATCAATTTAAATTACTTGGAATAAAATGTTTCTATTTTCGGGTTTAATTTATTGTTTAATTTACAGTTTATTATGGGGTTAATTGAATTAAAGGGATTAATAAAGCAATTATTATTATGTATATTGGGTTATAAGTAATTTAAGTTTGCATTAGGTGAAAAGAGATGGAATTAACTAGATTGTTTCAATTTACTTCCATCTTCATCCAACGCAAATTTAAATTGTATGATAAATAAGCCTTAATCAGCATTTTTGTATATCAACTTTTGCACAAAAGTGAAGAATTTTATAAATGTGTTAACGTCTTTCTAAAATAAATATTAAATATGCTTTTTAATATATTAATACATATAGAATGAAGCAAGAAACACTGTGTTTCTTTTCGAGGTCGATATTTCAAAGTATAGAAACGAAATGTCAGCTTTATCTTATATCTTGAGCAAATCTATTGATCGACAAACGAGCGACGTGATAAACAACTCATTGATAGTTGTGACAAAAAGCGATCTTAACAGTCAATTGGTACACCAGGAAATGGATATTGCCCTGTCAAGCTTTATCGATAGTTTCTAGTGTTAGTTTAACTCGAGCAATCTCTTGTAAGTTCGTGTACAGCGTTACAAATGTCGTGATGTAGAATAGAATATCGTGCCTATCGTCGCCGTTCAAACTATTAGAATACTTTTCCAGATGATCTAATGCATAAGGTATATTGGATTCCTATGTCACAATTGCCTTTATGACGCGATTACATCAATACGACCGAGTTGAAAATCTAGGAATTTTATAAATTTTTTTACTTTGCATTAGAAGAATATAATCTAAAAAGAAGTGGTATATAAAATTTTTCTGAAATTTAGAGATATTTGTAATTTATTTGTCTCTATATTACACATTAGATGCAGCAAACAGATACCAGTTTATTATCAAGGAAGAGATCGAAACCAGCTTATATGAACATGTAGGATATTAACTTTTTGCTGCTGTAATAGCACTTGGAGAAATGTATCGATATCGTAAATTAGTTTGTTCAGAGTATTATGTGGAATTTATAGGAAGAAAAAGGAAAAAAATATTTTTTTTACTTTAATTAAACAATTAAAACAAATAAAATTTTCTATACTTTATCTAATAGGATATATTTCCTACGTATATATATATTAATTTCTTAATTACTTAATTCTTAATGAAATTTAATCCAAACTTAATGATTTTTCTATTTTATATTTTCTCGTAATTCAATTTACTTTATATTTCATCGATCAAATATTATACGTTATAAAATCACTAAGGAATAAACGTTATCCTTTATTTATTAATCGATGAAAAACGTGCGGTTTCCGGCCTGGAAGATGAAATTGGAATGTCGCTAGAGACCGCTAGTGTCGGCGTGAGACGACTGTGATGACGATGCCGACAGCAAGAAGTCGCGTGACCCGAATATCGTTAATAGCACCGTGGTAAACCCTTCTGAAGCGAAATTGCGTACTGCATCCGGACACGGGAATATAAATCAGCTGTTCCACGACTTCCGTAAATGCGCTCGCGCGCGAGAATATTAATCAATGTCACTCGAATCTCGAGGCACATTTTCTTAATCGGCCCGCTTGCACCAACTATGTATCTAAATTGTTTCGCGTGAACCCATTTTGAATATTGTCACTTGAAGAATTTTTTAAAACGAGGAATTTACTATTCGTTACAATAATTTTTTATTTCATGATTTATATCATACGTTGGAGAATAATTTATTGTGTTTATTTAAATAGTTTATAAGATCTCTTTCAAAGATCATTCGTTTTCATTTAATAGGAGTATGTAGCAAATTATTTTTCTCTTAACTTTTGATTAAATATTATAGTCACAGAAGTAGTTTTCTGTAAATGTCTACTAAATGCTTCTAATGAAGTATGAACGATGTTTCAATGTTCTTATATTTAATTGGAACAATTTAATAAATAACGGAACAATTACAAGTCTCCGACTGTTCTCTAAAAAATGTTAAAAAGTTTCATAAAGGTAAAAATCTTAATTCCACTTCACTTTTCTTAGTTTATAACGAAATCTCGAATATCTCATTTAGAAACGAGACTCGTTTCCGGTCTCAAAACTTCTGGGAATTGCTAAAAGAAAATCACGGGGTCAGCCTGAACGGTTAAGTGCCGTGTCGTAAAACTTAAACGAGATTGCAGAGTATCACGATACAAAGATTGGCAAGTTAGTGTCATCGTGGAAAATTGGCTCGTGTGTATATACGTGTCTCATGGATAGTTCACGTCCCGTCATCAGTGACGTTCCCTTTTCTTATTATGAATCATTAATAGCAGGCACATCGAGTCGACAAGACGAAATGCATAAATCACTAAAACAATACTTGGTCTCGTTTAACGAATCTCGTAGATTTAACGACGAGGAATGAAGTTCATTCAAAAGTACTTTAAATTACAATTTTTTGTCACTTTGTTCCCAATCTTTCAGATTAAGTTAGTATATATTTATAGACGGTTTCTGTGAAATTAATTTTTTCTGAAATTGCAAGAATTTTAAAAGTTTTTCGAAACAATATTTTTTAATTCAATTCTTATTTTTATTATATTGACAATTAGGTATAACATTCGTCTGTTATAGTATATGTTACGTTTAGGACTATGTTAATTGTTCATTGCTTTGATTCTTTCGAAATTAATAAAATAAAGGATGGATTGTTATAATTTTCCATATTATTACACAGCATTTTTTTAGGAATTTTTAAACCTATTAAAAATTAGGTACGATTTATTTTTAGTTCGAATTTTCAATTTCTTTAATTAATGTATTATTCTAATATTGAAAGGAAAATTTGTTTACTGATATAATTTCTAATGATGATTTGATTCCTTAGTATATTATAGTATTGAAATATTGAAATTATTTGAAAATAAATGTTATTATTTAAAATCATTTGGAATTTTATGAAAATAGAATATAGAATAACTATAGAAAATTCTATTTATAAATTGTTTTCTCGAATAAATCGAATTTGTTCAACACTATAGACTTTATATAACAGATTAAATGCAAAATTCTGTTAATAGATTAAACTTTTTTTTAAAAAATTCGAGTTATCGATGCATTCTGTGAATTCTGTGGAATAGAAATTTTCAAAAAACCAGAGTCGAGAGACAAAGAAAGGGAAAATATCAAATCCTATATTGTATTCGTAATACAATTGAGAAACAATTTTTAGTTGTCCGTGGTAAAATAAAAATTTGTTTATTTTTAACTCCTACAGGAAGAACAATATCTTAATTTATTAAATTCGAATACAGTTCTTAAAAGACTTTTTTTTATAATTATTTTCTTACTTTGTTTTCTTATTCGAGAAAATGTAAAATTATTGAAATTATTATTAAAATTTGTAATTAAAAATAGCAACAAATAAATATTTAATAGTTGCATTACATTAATGCATTGAGGAAGAACAGCTATAAACTTACCACGAGATTATTATCATAAATTATACCCCGACTGTCTAAATGTCTTAATTAAAATGGTAACAGGTGCGAGACCTTTCGATCATCCTTTATCTAAATTCTCTTCCAACACTTCCCTTCGACCATATTCTCTTAACCAGACGTTCAATTTCTCATTTATGATACTCACTAGATCCTCGCTATGATTTAATTTAACAACAAGATTATCCTTACTTATTAATCCTAAAAAAAAAAAAAAAAAGAAAAAAAAAAGAACAGCGTAAGAGTCAATGAATTGAAATATAATGAAATTATATATTATTACATCAAACTATATTATAGCAAATTACATTATATCAAAGTTTAAAGATTCTTTCACAGAAATAAAATTGTCTGTTTCACAAAAAGTTCCCAAATCGAGAGATGTATAATTGTTGCAATATACATAATATCAATGAAATGGATGCACAGAGTGTTTTCTTCAAGTGAAAACAAGTGGAATCGCGGGGTTGAAGGGTTTAACAAAAATATGCTTTAAAAAAAGATTGCGGATCGATTCGTATAGGAGAGAGGGGGAGAGGCATTGGTGCAAATTGTTTTCTGCTTAAAAGAAAGAAAAATATATATATGTACAGATGAAGTGAAAGGAAAACATATCACAATACAGAAATATTCTTCTGCAACAACTCGGACTTCTTCTCGGCCATGTTCAACAGATTCTGCACCTCCTGGACCTCGACCGACGACAACGTCGACTCAAGATCGGGCAGGATGGCGTCGGTAAGGCTCAAAGAGGCCAACTCGCCGATATTCGTGTTGTCCCGATCGGACAACACCCGTTTCAACTTCTTGATATACTTCTTCAATCCCGCCTGCATAGCTATGCCAGCCTTGGAGTCGCGACGCGGCAGTTTCAAGTCGTCCGCCGGCCCGCCTTCCTTCAATTCTTGAATCTGAATCGGCTCGAATCCGACTTTCTCCATCTTCCCGACCCTCGCGCACTTCATCTCGCCACCCATCAGCGGCGACCTGCTCGACTTGCCGATCTGCATCGATCGAGCGCTGCTCAAATTGTCGGTGTTCAATTTCGAACTCGTCGCCCTTTGATGCAAGCTTCTCGCCTTTTCGAACGACATCTTGTTCGCGCTCCCTTTGCCAAGATTCTTGATCGCGCTCAAAGTTTTCCTACGACCAACCTCGCTCGCCTTCTCCTCTTCCTTGCCCCTCGTCGACGAGTCGGCCGTGCTCCTCCTCTCGTACGCGCTCGATCTAGGGGAATTCTGACCCGTCCTCGCCTGTTGCCCGTCCTGACACCTCTTAACACCATCTTTCGCCGTTTTCACATTCATCTCCGACGTGTCTTTCCGCTTCTCGTTACTCTTCAACCTGTCCAAACCCGTTTGGCGTTGAACGTTCTCTCGAATCTCGTCCTTGGTGGGGAACGATTCCATGGAAAGTTCCGGTTTCGGCGCAGAACCCTGTTGTTGCTTCGCCAATAGAACAGGGCTGACGTTTCGCGAGCCTTGTTTCCTGTCGCTCGAAACTTTGCCGAGTTTCTCGGCCATCTGCTCCTGTTTCGCCGCCAATACTCTCCTCGAATACTCTTCCGCGTTTTCATCCTCGCTCGTCGCCCTCTTCGACCTGGCCTGCGCTGCTAATCTTGTCTCCTCGCCGGAATCTCCCGCCATCTCCATCAAGGAGTCGATCGTTTTCCTCATCGTCTGCATCCTTGGCGAGCTCCCCTCGGACGGATTTTTAATCGAGGAACGACGCGAGCGGGTCAACGAATCGTTCCTGGCCGACAGATTACCCACGGATGGTAAATCGATCTTCGCCAACTTTTCAGTCTCGCTTTTGATCACCTCCAGTTTCCCAACTTGAACGCTCGATCTCGCCTCCTCGTCCTTACTCACGCCACCCAACTTGCACCCATCTTTCCCCGAATTCTTGTCCAATTGGGGCAGACTTTTCACCGCCTGGTCCATCCATCCCGAATTATTTTGAATGGACGGTTTGCTGGCCCGATGCTTGAACGAGTTGCTCAACTTCCTCGACATCTTCCTCTTGCACGTCTCCGACGCTTTCAACGATATCCTATCAGGGTTCACGTACTTCTTGTTGAACGATGTCTCCGGATTTCCGGCCAGCCAGGGGACAAAGTGCGGCTTCTCCGAGACGCACGGCCTCGAGCCGATCGATGAATCGCGGGAGTGGGAGGAGTGGATGTCCCGATACTTGCTCGACATGCTGCGTATACTCTCGGTGTCGATCGAGCTGATAGTGGAGCAATTCATCGACTCCCTTTCGACTCCGTCGATGAACGACAGAATTTTGTCCTCGCGTCTGTGCGAGTTGAAGAAGAACGTTTCCCGCTTCGAGCTCCCCGAATCGGTGCTCGAGTTCGTTCTCGAGAATTTCGTCGCGCTCTTCTTGATCGTGGACCGTGGCAACGTTGATATCCTTGACGTGGTCGAGTCGGCTCCCGCGCTCGATGGCCTCGGTTTCGACGGTTTCAAGCTTCCCTTTACGATTCCCATGTCTACAATTCGTGCGAAGAATTTGATAGTTACTCCAAAAGGATCTTTTTTTTTTTTTGCGAGAATTATTTTCAGGTGAATCGGTTGCTTTTTTATTTAAAGGTTTCTTTCTTTCGATCTTTTAAAAATTTTAGTAGAAGAAGAATTGTAAAAAAAAAAAAGGGAAGAAATATCCATTCGATTTTAAATTCGAAACGATGAAACTGTTGCTAATCGCAACCAATTCACCGTTACCTTGTCTTCTCTGCATCGAGGCATCCACAACGGTATCGTCGTAAAACGAAATCTTGGGCGATCTTTCATCCTGTCCACCAACATCGGCCGTCTCCACGTGCTTCGTTTCCGTTTCCTTCTCCACCGTTTCCGGCTTCTGCGTCCCCTTTATCAGAAAATGATCCAACGGATGCAAATACTCGGTTTCCTTTTTGCTCATACCCTTGGTCGCGTCGTAATACTCCTCCACAAAGTCGAACAGGCTGTGGTGATACTGATTGTTCAGTCTCAAAGCGATCGTGGAATCGTTGTTGTTCAAATGGATGGAATTCATGACAACGTCGCCAGGCGGTTGATAATTGTTGTACTGCTTCCTCAACGCCGTCTCTACCAATTTGAACCGGTACGCGTCGTAATCGAACGCCGATATATCGACGATCGGTAATTCAGAGTTGGTCGCGATGAACGAGGACGATTGTTTCAGGATAATGTCGTTTTTCTTCATCATCGAGTCGCTTCTCTTTTTTCTCGCATTTTTCACGTACGCTCGGGTCCTCACATTTCTGTAATCGTTTCTCACGTTGTCACCGCTCGCCTGCAAGATCGGCGTCGAGATCGTCTTACGAGCCGATTCCAGGCAAAGGTCCGTGCTTGAACTTGAATCGGAGTCGAACGTGGTGACCGGATAATGGGTGACGACATGGTCGCGATTTTGCTCGAATTTGCGTTGGTTGAGGAGAGGGGTTGGCCAAGTCTTCTTGGTGAATTTGATCGAATCATCCTGGTGGGGGGAGGAGGCATTCGATATTCCGACGGTGATTCGAAAAATGCGAGAAAAGCGAAATTTTTATTGGATTAGATATTGGGTCGTGTCCTGTAATGAATTCTGGTAAAGGGGAATGGATATGGTATCATTGGATAGGAGAGATTAAACGAATATTTTGATAAAGATTTAAAAAGGTTAGATTCAGATTGGCGTCTTTGACAAATCGATCTCTTATTTGATTTTATTTTATTCTACTCGAACACGTTTCGATGTGTAAACGTAACGAATTAACGATTCGATTGATTTGTAATTATAATATACAGTCAATTAGATTAATAGTAATTATTAAAATTATTAATACTCTTTATCCAGAAATTAATCTGATTTCGATATAATTAATTTTAATTATTAACACTATTCACTTGGCGTGCAATTATTCAAATACGCGCAATTTTGTAAATCGATCGAGAGAGACCTTTGATTAAATTTCTGACGAGTGGGTTATTAAAAATTCACTTCGGGAAGAAAATGAAACGAAAAGAATAAAGCTAATAAAGAAAGAAATGATTAAATTGCCACAAAATCAACGATATAAATAACAACGATATAATTAAATCTCCAATAATTAATTTACTCCATCTCGAATTCCATCACTGTGTTGTTCACGCGTGTTGTTCCAGAGAAAAAGAGAAAGAGAGAGAAAGAGACATTCGCTTATTATTAAAAAAAGAGATCACGAATAGCAAAGAATTTTATATCTTCCATCCCCCGACCGAACAGTATCAATTGCCAGAAAGAAAACCTGTCAGAGAGACGCGTGAAAGATCGAACGCGGGTCTTAAATCCTCGTTAATGAAAGAGACACGTACTAAAGTGTGTTGGAAACGAAGGATCAGGGGTACCGCCAACAGGATGACAAGCGTCAAAGCGAAAATACTCTCGACGACGAACGGTGGTATCGATTGCAAGGTTAGGATGAGCTTGCCGGGTGCCACGACGTTCAGCATAACGGGTTTTTTCCTCGGTGCCTGGATGATTTCCGGCGGCCGCGCATCCACAAGTCACGTGCCTCATGTTAGAACTCGATCACCGGATGCAGGCTCGATCGATCGATGCCGTTCGTAGCCCGCACACTGTCCCCGGAAACGTCTTCCATAATTGAAACGATCGCCGATAACCCGAATTCCGCTCGTCGCTTTTTTCCTTCGTTTGTCTTTGCGGAGTGGCTTTCGAAATTTTTTAAATCACCGCTCCCAACTTGGAAAAAACTCGATCGTCCCGCGTTCGAGAGGAGTTGGAGATGGAGAGGGGAAGAGAGGAAGAAAGAGAAAGACAGAGAAGTACGTTGTCGGATCACTTTTATGTATCGTGTTTACGTTATGTTGGATGGAAGAAGGTACGTTTCTTCGATTTTGCATTCAAAGGAGAAATTGGTTGTTTAATTGGTTATTTATCGAGGAAATATTTTACATTGTGATTAAACGTGTAATTTTGCTTTAACGTATTTTCATAGTTTTTCTTAATATCGAATTTCAGGTAAGATTGGAAATTTCTCTTCAAGATAATTTACGACAATTTTAATTTTATAATATCTTTCTTAATACAATTCATTTTCCACGAATTTATTATTCCAATATTTCCAAATTTTGTCGAGAGAATCGAACAATTCACGATACTTATAACTCATTGTGGATTATTAAAATATTAACGCGGCAAAATCATTGTGGATGTAGAATTATCCGTTCTTGGAGATAAAGATATTATTACCCGTGAGAAGGAAACGTGTTGCAAGGAATGAGGGGGGCGAATTCCTCTCGTCTCGGGTTTGATTCGATATCGACCCAGCCGACTGGCGTTTCTTTTTCTTTGGATTTTAATATCGGCCACGTTTGTCGTTTCACGTCCTTTCGTGTTTACTGTCGCGACGATATTCACCCTCGTTGCGGTATCTCGAGGGAAACCAGAGACCCTTGAAATAATACTTTCCCTCAGGAAGGATATTTTCAGACGATAGATGGCAAAATATCCCTTCAGGTGTTCCAATCGCGCTTGTTGCGTAGTATTATTCTAATGTATTTCCAATGTTATGTATCGATGAATATTAATTTCCACGCGATAATTGTTGTTATTTCTTATTTTAATTAGGCAATTTAATATTAATTTATTATAATGTCCATTAGAGTTAATTATATTGTATATATATATAAAAGTTGATGTATAAAAATATTGGTTGAGGCTTATTTATTAAATTACGTTGGACGAAGCGAGATGGAAGAATGGAAGAATGAAAATTTCAATTGCTTATAATTTAATAATTAAATTTGTTACGTTTCTCCTTTGAACCTTTCAATTAATTCTATCTTGAAACGATACAGTTTTGTTTTACGCAATTTTATAATATTATAAATATTTATCCTATCTTTGCAATCGATTTTCATTGATAATTTCGATTTTAAAAAGAAATCTCTCTTTCATCATCTTAATAACGAAAACTATCTGAAAATAGATAAAATTTCCAAATCACACTTCCATTCGCTTCATCATCGCTTCAAAATCTCTCCTTTAACAACGAATTAAAAATTTCCGCGATACAGGCAAAAATATAATAAATAGCAGATCGTAAATAATCGAATAAATATTCAACGATAATTAACACCGAGGATTATTAAGCTGCAAACAAAATGATAAACAAAAGGCAATGAAATAACCGAATAATATCACGAGGCGAGGTATCAACCGCACTACCTCTCTCTCTCTCCCTCCCTCTCTCCGGAACAATAACAACAATAAAATGCTTAATTGTAATACGATAACCGGTCTAAATGCTCCTTGGCAATTTACCATTCACTTCTGCGGATCACAACGTTTCGATGGAGAATAATGGCAATCCCCTGCCCTCCCCTCCTCTCCGCGAAACAATTTAAATTATTACCACAGCGCGCGCATTTGAAACGAAAATCCGTGTATCCGCGAGATTAATTATTGAAATTCGCGCTTCGTGAAATTCGATGAACGAAACGCAATTTGTAGAAGGCTGGCAGGCAAAGCATAACGGTCTCTCTCTCTCTCTCTCTCTCTGCGTGAACGACCGGCTTAACCGAGTTAATGACGACCAGCTTGAATTATTCCATTTACAATATAACCGTTTTAAGTTTGAATAAGGAGGGGGAAGAGGTCGCTTCGTGATTGAAGTGCCATCGATACTTCTCTGTATGTGAGAGAGAGAGAGAGAGAGAGAGAGAGAGAGAGAGAGAGAGAGAGAGAGTCGCGTGGAACGTAAATCCGTTTAATCCGAGGCTAGATCGTTTCATTCGTGATCATCGATGCTTATGGTTATCACGCTTTACTTTCGTATTGAATGTTCATAAATTTTCTTTACTATGGTGTAACGCAGTCCATTTCAACAGTTTTTTTTTTGTTATTCGTGTTGCAATACAATTGCAAATTCGAGCAATAAATCGAAATGTTATCGAAAGTAAAGAACGGAATTGAACAGAACGGGAATTAACAGGGTATTAATATGTGTTTGAATTTTGATTCTAGGAAAAGAGATAAAAAATTTTCAGGAAAAAAAAATAAATAAACGTGAATCTTTAAAATCGAAATTTCTGGATCAGAATTTTTTTTATAAAAACTGGAAACTCTTCTCTCTCTGAGTGTATGGATCGTACATATGTTTTGCATTACATTGCAAACTTGGATTGTACGTCGAAAAATTCGTGTGATTTATGAGATTCCAGGAGAGATTTTGTGTAATAGACATCATTGATCGATGAAAATTTATAGTTTGATCGATTAATATTTATAATTAAAAGAATATTATTAAAAATCACATTTAAAGATCAATTTGATGCATTTCAAGATATTATAACTTTTAAATTAATTTAACTTTGAAACTGTCTCAAGGAAATTAGAAAATATGAATTATCAAAAATTACAATTGATTTAATTAACAATAATTTATATTAGTCTAATATTTATTTGATAATATTAGCCTTCAATTATTGCAACAACGATAAACAGTTAACTGATGGATAAAGAAGTTAAAAATGTTGAAAAATGAACATTTAAAGATAATCTAAACGTTGAATAGATGTTAATATGTTGATCATGTAGAATGCAGAATGCACAAGTCACGGATGGCACTTCAATGTTATAAATCAACTCCTCCAAGTATGCCAAACTATTACTCTCTATGATAGGACCCAGTTCTTACTGTTAGTTGTACACTTGTGCAAAGTTTCACGCGAAGTTTCCAATCTCATTGTCAGACTTACTTCCTTTTGCCACTTTCAAATAAAATTTGACCAATCATTCCAATCCATTTTACGTAAATATTCCGTTGATTCGATGATGGATCAGACTTTTATCTTGATAAAATCACAATTTTATTTAAAATTGAAATTCTTATGGATACCATAAAATCAATAGACAGATATTAAAACATTAAAACGTTCAAATGTAACGAGGATAAGGAGAAATGAATTTCAAATAAAAGATATTAAGCAGAAATGTAATTAATCACATGAAATTCCTATAATGATTTCAATATTACGAAAACGTTTTAATTATGGTATTGCAATGACGTTTAAATTATAAGTTCATTCGAATATCGGCCCACAAAAATTAAGAGAAAACGTAAAAAAAAAAAAAAATTCAAATATGTACAATAATTGTGATATACATCTACAATGAAATTGCTTTTTGAAGAAATTCACGAAACGAGCTAGGTTGGATAGTTAAGAGCAAAATCTGTAAACTTTTCGCAGCTGATTACACCGATGCTGCCAACCCATTGAAGTAATGAAGTTTAAATCCCTGATAACGTTCAAACTTGGGCAAGGATTTTAACCCCATCGCTACAGCCCCTTCATTTTATTTTATTTCCTCTCCATTTCTTTTTTCTTTTTGTTTTCTATACTTCTTTTTCAACAATGTGCATTCTTGTTGTCTCTTCGAAATTAATGAATAGAATAAATTCAAAAGTGGAATGAATTTTATTTGTAAAATTTATTAAAATGAATCGTCAATGAATTGCACGCATATGCACACACACGCACAAAAGAATGTGATTTATTAAAATAAAACATTAAGATGTCAAAACAATGTAACAAATATAAGTGAGGTCGATGGTTCAGATTAAACGAAATATAAATCTTTTTAACAGAACAGATATATCATAATCTATTTTCAACTATACTGTCTATATTTTGACACATGGTGCATATACATGTATGAAACAATTATTTATAGAAAAACACGTTTATTTAAAAAAAAAACACATCGAGTTGAATATTATTTTTGTATAAAATTTATACAATTTAAATTTAATTTAAAAATTATTTATCTAATCTAAAAAATAATCCGTATGCACGAAGATATTAAAAAAATATATTTCTTCGTGTAATCATATACACAAATTCATAAAAATCTACATTTAATTAACACAGAGTTATTAAAATCCAAACGAAGAGTTATATTTACAATTAAAAATATTTAAGATATTTTTAACAAATGTTGATTAAAATGGAAATTTAATTATATTATTTTTATACATATAATTATAGCATTTCTTCAAATATGAAAATGTAAAATATTCCTGACACATTTTAACACATTCTTTTTTCAATTTTCTAATTATTTCTATATATTTCTTTTATTTTCTCCTATTCATACATGCATATTACTACATTTTCAAATTTGTTCTCCATATCATGTTCTTTCATCGATTAATAAATAGTTGATTAATTTAAAATATATCTATATTTACATACAAAAGCATTTTCTACGATTGTCAAATATCAAGAGAGATATCTTTTGCTTATTCAACAACAATTCTCACGTTAACGTGCTCGGCGTTGGTTATATTTCAACCGAACTTCCGTTTGCGTCTGGATTCTACGTTAAAATGAACAATGAAATGCATAAATGAATGTATAATACGAAATTTGGAGAATATGTAGCGTATAATCCATCTTACGTATCCATCATCACGCGATATATTTATTATTTCCTCGCGTTTCTTCCATCATTATTAAAACACAATCAAGATTTTCTTTTCAAATTTCTTTCGGATTAATTTCAACGGACAATTTACAAAGCATTCATTATGATTTAGGGAGGAGAAGCTAGTAAAACGGAAGCTAGTCTCGGTTACCTCGTCCTGTTATGAATGTGTTAACGTAGATGAGATACTGAATAGAGCTATAATCGGGTTCCATTGAAACGAGCGACACAAACTTCATCAACTATTAGAATTCCCAACACCAGTTTTGACTGCGGGATATCAATATTAATATCAGTATTAACGAGCGATAATAAATAAATAAAGGAAATAATCGAACGAGCGAATCTCCTTCGTACATACGAAAACAAAAATAAAGTCTTTATTTCGAACAATGTACGTATACAATGTCTTCTACCTATTATATATTTATTATTCTCGTGGATAATACTGGCAGAATCGAAACGACTCTTGTATCGGTCGGACGATCTTGCGAGGTTTCCTCTTACGAATTTTAAAAACCACGAACGAGTTTGCTTCAAATCGCAAGTATAAATTTCTTCTTATTTTTATATAATGCGCGATAAAAATAATAAAAAGGAGTAATAAAATATATTCAGACAGACTCGAGGTTTAATCAAAATATCAAGATGCCAAGAAGGTGCTCGAATAATTTCGTTGGTGCAAGCATTATCAAAGGATCGTCCTTCCAACCACGACCGGAAGCCGAAGAATTTTCTCTCTCGGCACAATTCCGCCGAAAAAATTTTCTCAACTTTATCGAACTCGATACGAAGTGAAAACAATATTCGAATTCTTTCGAATTCATGCACGAAGCTCTACGTGGAGGCGCAAATGTGGCAAAGACGTAACGCATTGACGTTAATCTAGCAGTTTTCATTAAAAGCGGGCGTCGACTGTGCATAAACTGGGACGAAATAGCCCCGGTAACGAGGTTAAGGATTATCCACAGGCGACGTCGCCTGTTTCTCGTTTATTCGCCGTTCGTTTCTCTCTCGCCGATCCCGCGGAATACGGGGAAATAAAATTTCGGGGGCTTTAATTACCGGTGGGCGCAGCCACCACCCAAGTCCTCCTTCAGGGGTCCTTTTTTTTTCTTTTATTCTCTTCGTCTCACTCGACCCCTTGGCTTGCCCGTTATGACGAAATTATGCGCGGGATGGGTTTTTTCCCCTCTTCGTGGTTTAAGCGAGGGTTAAACTGGATTTTTGGCTCGCCGCGGTGTTGTTTATTGGATGATCGGTAAATGTGATGATAAAATTAAGGAATTCAAAATAATTATTCGTTTGTGGATATTCATTATGAATCAATCATGTGGAAATATTAGTTGATTTTTGTTATTTTTAATTATGTTGTTGGATGAAATGTTTTAAAAATTGTAATGTTTCAGATGCAGAACGATGTATAGTTTTGGAAATGGGTTAAATTAAAGATTTTACGATCTATTACACCAATAGAAGGGTACAAGAGGATTTTAATTTTAATATGTAAGTATTAAAATCGGAATGGGAAATTTTAGGAAGGAAATTTGAATTATTGTTCTGCAATTATCGTATTTCTCTTTTGTAACTGCAAAGGCAAAACTGTGAACGAATTAACGACACCCCGAGTTATTAATGACATACTTAATACTTGAAAACTCTCTCGGCTCGGTGAATCATTTCAAGGGGCAGAAACGAGGATGAACAATCGCGTTTAGCGAAGCTTTAAATGAATCACATTCTCTCAATTCGCCTCCTGTTTCACTCCTCATAGCCATTTAAGCAATTAAAATAATTCAACTTGTCGACGTTATTCAAATAAGTGAAATTAAATAATGGGCGAAATTAAGTTTCACTGTCGCGTACCACCGGGGAAATTCCTCCTCTCTTCGCCCGATTTCGAACAATCTTTCGTTAGATTCTCGTCTCACCGTGAAACTCGTTATACTTAGAGCCAAAAATTTCCATTGGGATTAAAAAAGATTTAGCCTTTCGTTGTAGCTTCAGCCACGATTTATTATTAACGGAATTTATTATTAACATCGGGATTGCATCGCGTGTTAAAAAATTAAAATTCATCGAGCAAGATACTGCGAATAATTAGATGAAGTTATCGATATGATATTAGAAAAATCTTTGGATTTGAATTTTTGTATCAATATTCAGGCGGTATTCGTTCATTTTTATTTAAAACGATATGCAAAATTCGTCGTCTTCTTGTAAGAAAATTTTCAAAGGGAATTAAATCATCGTTATTTGGGTATATTTATCATCAACGTATATTTCAATTAGTGCTAATTTTTAATATATTACAATCTTTATATCGTTCAATTTATTAATTATTTATACGATTTATGATTGTTATTTAATTTGTAATAACATGTTTAAAAATGATTATATATAAAATTAGCATTTATTGGAATAATATTGAGCAATTTCAAAAAATCCATAAAAAGATAGAATATCGAAGTGTTTTCTAAAAACACGGAGGGAATGAAGTGAATATAGAATGGGAGACTAGGAGGACGAAAATTTTGAAGATAACTGAAATGGAATTTCGAAGGATCGTGTAACAGAATTCTGATAAAGTATATCATGGAATTTTGCAGAAATGAAATTTTAAAAGAAAAAAAAAAATGCAGAGAAATAGACAAAAGATACCAGCATCCCCTCTTTAATCTTGCATGTTACATTTCACGTTTTTTTTTTTTTTTTTAAATAACGCATTTGTCAATCGTCACAAAATAATTCTAATAATTCATTTTCCCTCCCACAGGTAATTTCGACGAAACGAGTGTTCAATTTAACGCCCTCTTTAAAACGCCACGTTAATTCATAATCACAACCACCAGAGACCCCTACTGGCGTGAAACGGAGGCTGTATCGATAGGGGAGGAGGAGGTCAAATAAGATGGGGGGGCGTAGATTTTCGCGCACGTGCTTTTTCACGAAATTTAATCTCTGTTGGAGGTGGATTGGAACGGCGCGAGGTCGATCGTGTCTGATTGTATATTCATACGACACGGGCTGAAAAACACGCCTTCGGGGCGACAGTAACGAGAAACGCGACGTAATCTGTCGCTTCGAGGCGAAGTAGACGCGGCCACGCCGTGAAAAATTATGGGATACCGGATATCCGGTTGACACGGATGGAAAATGTCGAGTGTATCGCGGTTGATTTTCTTTTTTCTTTTTTTTTAATAAGGCTTCGATCGTGGTCGAGAGCGAAATTGTGCATAATTTAAGGTTGTCATTTTTTTAATTACAATATCGTTTTTTTTTTTGCAATTATAATGGTGGAACGAGAGAATGGAGAGTATGGAATCGATTGTAGAAGGAAGGAGAATTTATAGGAATAGTTTAGTAAGATTTATTGCTTTTTGTTTTTGATAATTATTTGGTCATTGGGAATAGAATAGTTGGATGATGGAATATTAAGATAGTTTAAGTAGATTGGTCAATGGTGATTTTTCTTTTAAGTTTAAAGTCTGTTACGATTCACAAAATTTTCCAAAAGGTTAGATCAGGTTATCGAATTCTTCGAGAAGGAATTTCTTAGAAATATGAATTTATATTGTAAAATAATAGGTATATTTTGATTATAGTACTTATTATCATCTACTTTCGATTCCGTTGAGTAGAGCTTATGATGTTTATTCAGATTTTTACGAACATAAACGAAGAAATGGAACGTGACAAGAATTCATTTCATTCTCTAAATATTATATATGAATTTATTTAGTATAATTTTGCATATTTTATGCATCCTGTATATTTTTGCATATTTAAGCTTACTATAAATGCATTATTGATGAGGAATATTTCACGTCTATTTAAAAGTCTGGCACATAAAATATTAAAAAGAAGTCGAATAAATCGATGCTCGTCATCAAAATCACGATTCATTTCGTCCACGAGAAAAACGTAACCGTATTTCCGTCCATTGCGAAAAAAAAACCTTCTTCATCATTTCGAACAAAAAAAAAAGAAAAAAAAAGAGAATAAAAAGAATTCTAATTTTATAATCCCTCTTAAAACGAACGAGATCGGTTAAACCAAATTAGAATTGGTAAACTTCTCGTTGTCTAAGCGTCGCGAACGATCTTCTTTCGAAAGCGAGGGAAGAAAAATGATGGCGAAAAAAGCGTAGTCGAAGACAGAAGGATAAAAGAAAGTGAAGGAGGCGAGCAAAGGGAGGGGGGAGGGAAAAAAGGAATGGCTCGTACCTCGAACAGAAGAAGGGATCTCGCGAGGGAGAATTATTTTTTAATTCCGCCTGAGAGTACCGTGATACTAAATAAAAGAACGGGTTGTCTGCAGCTGGGCGGGAAACATTTTTCCAGAAATTGTGCCGCAAGTAAAAATCAAGACCGTGAAATAAGTCAAAGTAATCTGAAAAATAGAAGTGTGCCGTAAATCAATTTTTAATTGAAAATTGTCTCGCGGTTTTCCCGCTTTTCACGCTCGAATACCTTTCTCTTCGAACTAAATATCAGGTGAGAAATTATTTTATTCGTGGAATTCGATTTGAATATTAATTATATCTTATTTTTGCATATAGAAAAAGATCATCTATTTTGATTATATCAATGATAAATTCAATTTGTAATGTTTCGATCTCTAATAATTGTTCTTCAATTTTTTGTTAGTTTCTTTCTCCGTCTTAAAATTACGATTAAAATATAAAATAAAAATAAACTTTCATATCTTCGATATAATTCCAATATAGAAGGGAACTCGAATTCAAAACTTTCCTAATTATTTCAATTATTACTCCAAAGTTAAAATGAACGATTCTCAAAATTATCATTACCATAAACCACAACGTCCCCATCGAGAACATGGTTCAAAAAAAAAAAAAAAATGACACGTTAAAATTGTGGAGGACCATCGAGATCGAGAAAGTGAGGAATCGTGATGGAGGAGGATATCGGAGATGGATGGATCGAAAGGGGAAGCCCCGTGGAAAGAAACGCATCTTTGCATCGTGGAAAGACGAGCTTGTCCCAGGAGCGCGCTTCAACAATCTGCATTTTTCAGTCTTGAACTGGGCCAAGACGATGGGATGGCTGATCGAAGCCAGGGATGGGAGGAGAAAATTCTATAAAAAATAAAAAAAAAAGGAAAAGAAGAAAAAACGAGGAGAAGGGGGATAATTTATTCTCGAGTCGCTTTAAATCAACGATGAAATCAGAGCCGAAAAACGTGTGATAATGAAGGAGGATGGAAAAGAAAGGAGGAAGAATGTCGACGGTGTTCGTTAAGGAGCGAAATATTTGGGTTGAAAAAAAAAAGAAAAAAAAATATCTGGAAACTGTTGGCGCATCGAGTTGCCGCGATACAACGAGCTATGCTTCATTTGAAATTCCAATGGGGCCGTTACTTTGCGACCTCTGTTTCCTTTGGGGCGCGTTTGCAATTAAAAGGGTGATCCGCGTTCGCGCTTAGAGGATCGCGTTCCCAACGAAAACTTATTTTATCAAAATAATTTGGTTTCAATTTGGTTTTCTCGATCATATCGCGTACGATATTTCAAAGGCAGCAACAGGTCTACGCTATGAGAGTTTGCTAAGTCGTAAGGAGCGGGCAATTATAAGAGGGAAAGTTAAAAGGCGAAAGGTCACTTGCAAAATTGAACGCCTCTTTTGCGAATTTTCTGTCTCTCTTGCTCGTGAGATTACATCTCGCATGATTTTTTTGAATTGGACAAGGGCCGCCTCTCATATTTAATTTTAATCCTCTGAACTTGAAAAATAGATCCGAGCTTTCATATTTTTAATCAGACGATGAATACGCAATTCAAAAAATTCGATGCAAGAAACAAGCATTCTAATACAATCTCAAAAATATTGTTACTTAAAAAGAAACAGAAGATTGGAAAATTGTTATCAAATTGTAACAGAATTATTGTTTCGCTTTCTCAATCAGGAAAACTTAAATGTTTTATTTCATTTTTTACTTTCCCTCTTGGATTTTGTATTAATCAAACGTTATTGATAAAACAAATTTAGTTTTTGTTTGAATTAAAAACGTTTATTTTATCATCATATTTGCCTTTCTTTTCTTTTAAAGAAAAAAAGAACGTCATATATCCTCTGTGTAGGAGATCACAATTGATCCCGTAGGATTAGCAAAAGTTACCATTTCGTACGAGCCGCAAATGATACTAATTTTTCCACTATCGTGCATGGAACGACCGCAAATAGCGTCGTTGCGTCCACCATTATTTGTTTCAGCCACTATGCTGAAATATTTCCACGACAACGAAACCGAAGGAGTATAAACTTTTTCGGTTAATTTCAATGTTTTCTTTCGATCGATCTTAATGAAAATACAATACGCAAAAATTCAAACAAATTTTTAAATCGGTAAATTCGTTTCAACGTAATTACTCTGTAAAATAAATCAATCGATAAAATAAAATAATACGAAATTATTAATTATCGATTCATTTCGTTTGATCGAACGAAACGAGTATTTATTTTCTGCGAAATTTTCCTGGATTGGATTTAATTTTTAATGCACTCAACGGAATACATTTACAACGGAAGTTAAATGAAATGAAAAATCCAGCGTTATATTATATAAAAATTATATGTAAATTTTATTTTTCAGTTTGAAATTTTTCAACGAATGATCGGTACAAAAAGAAATAATTACACGAGATAAAGGAAACAGTGTTTTATATTATCAAACACTATTACAAAACTTACAAAAAATTAAACATTCCATTTCCACCAACGAAAATAAATACTTAAAATTTTTATACCTTAAATTAGAATATTAGCTTTTACAAAAAAACCAACGTGCAATCATAATTCATGGATATTCAGCATACAGAATAAACGAGCCATCGCGAAGAAATATGAGAAAAAAAGAAAAAAATCGCACAGAAAACTTACAGTCTCCAAGAGGATATGATGTGGAGTGTAGTTGAGTTTGCCCTTGGCCCCCGTGAACAGGATGAACTTGATGATAAGCCGCCCTCGCCTCCTGATAACCATTCTGCCTCTGCCCCCGATAATTCTGAACGGCATACGCCCCGGAGAAGATCCTCGTGTATCTGAGGTAACATCCGCTCGGTATCTGCCACTGAAAATCGAATTAGGACACGCGCTCCTCCCCTCCCTCTTTCGTCCTCCCGCTCGAAAATTGCTCCGCCAAAGAAGCCGCGTAAAACTCACCCCGTAAGCGGTGGAAGGTATCGGCTGGGGCGATCTTCCGGGACACATGAGCATCCTTCTTCTGTAGTATCGCGGCTAAACGGCGAAACAAGTGTGAATGGCGGGCTTGGATTGCCGCTTTACGTTTGATCTTAAGATCAAGATCCATCGCGGAGGAAAATTTCTCCCCCGCTTTTCATTTTTGTTTCATTTTTGTTTGAAGATGTAAATATTTGGAGTAAAGCTGGATAAAGTTATTAGCGCGAGGTAGAGAATAGGTAATAGAGAATCGTAGGTCGGTTTCCGGGTGTTATTTTGATTTAGATCGATTCAGAGAAGGATGGGCAATTGTGTAATAATAATAAATTGTAGGCGATTGATGACGATGGTTTGATATAATGCGATCCATGTTGGAAGTCGAGTATGAAATGTAGGTTTATTATACGTGTGTAATTATTATCAGTGATATAATCTTTGAGGGTAGAGAGTTATCCTGAGATTCAGTGTAGAAGTGTGTTATAAGTTGATTCGATTATTATGATAAAATATGGGGAAATATGAGAGCCTTAATGGAGTTTATGAATGATAGATTAAATGATTTTGATAATTATCCTTCTGGTAATTCAGTAATAATCTGAACATTAATTACAGTTCGTATAATAAATTAGAAATTAGTGATTATAATTTAAACACGTTAGTCAAACAGATTAATCAATGCAACGTTCAATCTAAACCTTGGATCTAAATTTAATAATACCCAGCTCTGAATGTTATTAAAACATAATTATCAAGTGATTATTAGTTGTAATGTTAATTTAAAACGATGCAAATGTAATTATTCCCCTGAATAACAAAACCTGTACTTATTGGCAAAAGTTTATAAAATTAATCTTAGGCAAAATAAAAAAATTGATAATTAATTGCAAATGATTGATTTGTTTCTTAACTTTTACGCAGTAATGTATTCATACGTGTATTTTAAATTAATGTATCAAGAGACGAGGGAATTAAGAAGAAGAAAAAAAATCGCATAGAAGACGATTGGTCAATCTCGACGTTAATTAACATCTTGAAATGGCGAAAGGATGAATATGATTTATCAATTCGATGATACGCCGATAATCATGCCAATAATGGCACGGTTATTATGCATGCAGATGATCAAGAGTTTAATTAATAGGTATTCGAATAATCGACAGGTGGGTTAATTGATTTCTAATTAACGAGGATGTTGTCGCATTAATAAAACGATCCAGTGTCCACCGATTAAATCAATTTTCTCCTCGCCACTGTGGATATATTAGAAGGAAGAGAGGAGAGAGAGAGAGAGAAAAAAAGAAATTGAATTTCGCTGGAAGACAAAGCGAGAAAACGAGGAAGAAAAGAAACATAGAAGAGATCCTTCAAATAATTATTTTGCGGGGAGGAAGGAACGTTGCACGTTCTTGGAATTTAATTAAGATAAAAATTTTGCTCGCTCGAATCAACGCAAGCTAGAATATTAAAAAGAAAGGGGAGCAATAGAGGGAATCTTTCAATAACGATCAACGCTTTATAAGGAAGATTTAATTATTTATAATTTATAATAGAAATTTCAAGACGTTTTTAATAAATTTAAAAAACGTAAAAGGAAATGTTAAAATGTTTCATTTTAATTAAAAACGAAGAGTTTGACGAATTATTTATTTTAAAAAAATATAGCAACGTGTATTTCTATTCGATAATTTGAAAATAAATTTTTCAAAATGCGATTATTAATTAATCTTTAATATTTATTTTAAAAATTAAAATTTAAATATTACTCTTTAATATAATCGTGCTGTGAATTACGGTGCAGTTATCTCGCGAGGATAAATATTTCTTCGGTATCGTATTGTATATATGTCAAAAGATTTCAATCCAAGACTTTATCCAGTTTCTATGAATTTAATTCGTTTTAATGCAAGTTGTAGTATTAAGTGACCGAGAAAGTTTGGTCATCTTTTACAGAGAAAGAAACTACGAAAAGCATAGAAGATACATTTTATTCGTTAAAATAATTAAATCCTTATTTTGCTTGGAGGAAGGGAGAAGATACAAGTAATTAATTTGAGAAAGTGAAAAATTCTTCTTTAACACTCTCTGCTTTCAATCCCATAGACAATTCACCTTAACAAAATTTATTCTAATGATCCAAATCGCGTGTAATGAAAATTTTTCTTTTCAAAAATTCTTGAATATCAACGTAAGATAATAGATTCGATTCGATTTGTAAAATCTTGGTTAAACGAACAAGTTAGAAAACTGTAACAGATATATATAAAAATATAGAAACAACGAGAAGAATTAATCACGATTTTCAATCACCGAATATATCTCTGGCGTTTACAGCTATTTTCATTACAAGAAGCCATCGCTTGCCATGATGAGAAAACACGAGGCCGGGCTATAAACTTGTCTGTCAACTTGGCCAGAAAATCCCCTCCCGTAAATCACGCGATAAACTAAAATAAACGTAGGAAGCGCTTTGAAATTTTCTCGGGTGGAAATACTTGCGAACAACATCCCTCCCCCCCCGACAACGATATCTCGGTATTTTTCCATCCACCGGAAGGGAAAAGACACACAAGTTGCGCGATAGATGCCGGATTTCCGTCGAGACCCATCCGTATTCGTCACCGTCGAATTATGCAACGCCCACGAATTTACGTGTTCCCTCCGCGAGGATTCGCGTATCCACCTCATTCTCGCTCGAATAAGTTTGCAATTTTTGCGAACAAGCGGGGAAGAAAAAACGCGCACGTTTAAAATCTTAAAACCTCGGAAGATAGAAATTTGAAACGAATCGTTTAAATCGGTTTCGCTCGGATTTATTAATAATTTCGAAACCGATTCGATAAAAATGACGAACGAAAAAGGAAAAATCGGAAAATAAATGTGCATGATATTTATGGGGATGGGGATAAGCTAGGATACAGTGTGACACGTGCTGGTTTATGGTTCTTAAGGTGAAATAAAAATCTGAGAGGTAAATAACATTTATCTCTTTCGATAAAATCTTTTGCTTGTTTAGAATATATAAATTACTGTATCATACAGTAATTATATTTTCAACAATAATAAGGATAAATAAATTTCTCAAATAATCCCCTCTTGGAGAATTAAAAATTAATTTAAATCAGGAATAAAGAAAGGGAAGTACAATAATAATTTGACAAAAAGAATAATTTTATAGGAAAGCAAGCAATAGTATGCAGATGAGAAGCTTTCAGCATGGTTGGAGGGGATGAGAAATGGCAATGGAATGAACGGAATAAAGTTATGTTTCTCTATGAAAGAGGAAAGGAAGGAAGGAAGGAAGGAAGGAAGGGTCTGGCAAGGATTTCATCGTATCAGAAAGCAATTCCGATTGTACCAAAGTCCAAAGAAACGATTCCTTTTCTTTTCTTTTTTTTTTTTTTTCAACTTACCTCGGAATCTCGACGATGCTCGGATTCTGAAAATGTACGGAGATATCAAGATAAGTTGGATTAATCGTTTTCTATCACGGCCAATCGATGTTATCGAGAGACGAAATTCCATCGTGGCGAAGGGGCATAATTCTCTCTCCGTTATCGCGACGATTCGTCTATTAGGCGGTTGAGAAATTTTACGGCAGAGAATCATCTTCATTGAATCCATTAAGCCGATGTAATTAGCTCGAGTCGATTAAAAGATCGTGGGAGATATTATCGATCGTGTGAAAAGAGAACTTTTGGCCAGAGGGAGGAATGAATAATTTTCTCGGATATCAATTGATAATTGTTATCTCGTTATTGAGAATTGAATAATTATTTTTTTTTTTTAATTTTTAATTGGAATTTATATTAGTAGCTGATATCGAGATTATTATTTCGAATATATTGATATAATTTTATACGTAGAGTATATTCACTTATACACCATAGAAATATCAATAATTGATTAAATTTCCAATTGTTCATTACCATCGATTTTTTTTTATGTAAAATAAAACGATACTCCACGTTCGAATAAAAACAAACAATCATTCCTCTCTATTTACAGAATCCAAGTCATTTTTAATATAAAAGTTTAATGGAAATATGATTCGTATCCAGTAAAAACTAGTGTTTCTGCATTTATATATTCGTGTAATTTTAAAACTACCTGTAGGATTCGCCAATTGTGCTTATATAATAGCGTATATATATATATATATATATTTAAAGACAAAGAAAATAATAATAATAATAATTCGCACATTTTTGTCAGAATGAAAAACCTCTTCGCTTATAATAAAAGATTTAAATATGTTCACGACACGGTTAATCCGATTCCGTCTAAAATTTCCCGCCTAAAATACATTCCACTACATATAAATTAACACCTGAATTTTTAACAACGATAAAAAATTTAAATCTCTCCTATTCTTCATGCATATATATACAAAATTTATTTCTCGACGAAAGTTCTCCTTAACCATCGATTAAATCTGTATATTGGCCACGTGGATACGTTTATTCCCCAACAGCTTGCCAACAATAGTCGTGCAAACACGGTGGAACACACGCACGTGCGCGAAGTCGCAATCCAACAAACTGTGAACCAGGATCCTTCGTTCCAACGATATAACAGCCAATCATCGCGTCCAGGGTCTACCCCCACAATTTACTAGGGGAAAATATTCTACTTGGTAGCTCGATATCATCGATTGGCCGGGCCAACGTGGCGCGTTACATAAATTTACCTCGTACGTGTATCGAGAAATGGCATTCGGCTCGATTTCCGGCTGCATCGGAAGCGATGTAGCGCACGTTGTGAATGCCGGGGTACATCAGTTGTCCGGGTTCCTGGGAATATACGCGAGTTAACTTTCGGATGGGAGTGGAATCTCGCAACGGGATCGAAATATGTATGTAATATCTGGTCGAGTGTACTTGGAGATATCGAATTATTATCTAAAGAGGCGAACCGAACTTCCGTTTATCGTTCGATAAACTTGTCGAGAAACGAACAGATTCGAGGTCTTTCTTCTTCTCTCGTGAAATTCTCGAATAGGATTCTTGGACGATTTTTCTTTTTGTTCGACGATTATTAATTTGTAATCTCTCCGTTCACTTCTTTTCTTTTTAGTGTTTCTCTTCGATCGATTTTCATTCATGATGGATGAATCTCTAGAGAAAGGATCGTGAAGTTAGGATGTATTTTCGAGAAGAAAAACTTGAAATATCTTATAATTTTGAAAAGTAATTGGAACGGAATAATGTAATAATAGAAATAGTATTATTATAATAATGGATTGACCAGGAAAATATAACTTTAAATTTGTTACGTGAGAATTAGAAAATGTGTCTAATCAAATCTTTTGATAAAATTTAATTATATTATAGAGATCTTTTTCGATTGATAGAAAAATAATTAAAACAATCCCCAATTTGTATTTAATTTTATCAAAAGATAATTGTATTTAATTTAAAGATTGCAACGAGAGCAAATCGATGGAAAGAAATTATATACAACTATGGTAGAATTAAGAAATATCAAGATACTTTTTCAATAAGTTCTGACATCGATTAATTAAAGGATTAATCAATTTTTCTCGTCACGGTAATTCCAGATCAGAAAGAGCAAGTTTCAATTCCAACAATTCAATCGTCATTGATTTTTTGAACACAATAAAAAACTTTATTTGCATAAATTAATATTAACCAATCATTTATATCCTCGTTCAAAAGAATTAACAAATATAAATATCATGAGATTCATCGTAGAAAAATATTATACATTCACTTATCCCTCTTTCCAATACCGATCTTTTTCCTTTCATTTCCATCCTCCATTTTTTTCCAATCTCTACACCACCACGCTCACTCCTTTCACCCCCTTTTAGAGGCAGCTTTAATCGACTTAACTTAGCAATTTGTCCGCGCGCACCGGAACGTCGCGTTTATTAACCGCGTAGGAGGAAGCTCGCCAATTATCGCACGTCCGACCAATTCGCGAGCACGTTATCGCGTTATAAACCCAACGATCGCGGTGTCGTTCGCCTGCTTGACACGTGCTTCCGAACCGTCACTAATTGCCATCGACCTCAAAACTTTCCCAACTGTGTGCACCACGGAATACAAACGGAAAGTAAATATCCGAACCGAACGAGGATAAACCGGTTGACGAGTAAATAAACAAAAAAAGAAAAGAAAGGAAGAAAGAAGGGAAAGTTGATCTTTCAACCCTTAATTAAGGCAATTAATTAATTTGCACTTGAACGATGATCTTTTACAAAAATAAAATAGTAGAAAAGAAGATTGTGCAATTTGATTGATTTGCAACAAAATTTATAGCAATTAATAAATGTAACATTATTCAATATGTATAGGAAAAGATATATTAATGGAAAAAATTAGAAACAAACAAAGATTCTCTTATTTTATTTTATAAAGTATATAGAATATTTATATATCAAACAAAATTTTTATTGAAATATAATATAGATATTTAATCAGAATAATTTTCATGCCATCAAATTTCATCAATTAATCTCTCAAAATATCTTTTCCTATAAAGTTCTAAATCCTCAAAAAGAAACTTACAATGTTACAATTTCCATTTGTATTAATTACAAAAATCTATCTTCCTTCCTTCCTCTAACTTTGAATTGTTAATTGCTTGAGTGAAAAAAAATCCTCAAGTGCAAAGAGTGATAACGATAGAAGAGAATTACTACATCAGGCGTAGATAGATAACCGCAAGATTGGCGAGTTTGATCGTTAAGGGAGAAAGTTTTAATAAATCGGAGAGAAAAATGGGGGAAGGGAAAGAGAAATGGGGTGAAGATTCTTATCCCTTGGAGGATCGTGCGAAAGGAGGAGGGGAGAGAGAGAGAGAGAGAAGGGGTCGGAAATAAAGGAAGAGATAAAAGGAGGGGAAGGGATGGTCGTCACCTTCTCGAGATCAAACAACGCGAGGGGAAAATTTTCGAGGAAGGAAGGGTTGGAGGAAACAGAAGGGGGAGGGATTATTCAGGGCCGAATTCGATGTCGTTTGCTCACCCTCGTTTTGTAGACCCGCTCGACGCCGACGTTGTCGGTGAACGTTGGCTCCTGCCAGAATATTAAGCGATTCCGCTCGCCAGGGCTTAGCCGCACTTCAAAGGATGTCGGGCACGTCGAAACTTTTGGATTCTCGGTATCTGTGAATGGTAATATAATCATTCGTCGCTATGGTAAAACAAATTTTTAGGGGTTGCAAGCTTATGTTGAACACAGGGGGATGATGGAGAGGAAGTTCTCATTTTTAAGATTCAAATTGATTGATTTGTGGATTCGAAACTTTTGTTTTTGGATGTATATAACATTTTTAGTATAGTAAATAAATTTTTCTATTTTAGATATTGTAAAATATTTTTATTTTGAGTTGAAATATCGAGGAGATGACATACGATTTAAATAATCACTCAAGATTGTGGGTAAAAATATCATTTAAAGAAAAATAATTTTATAAAATTTCATTGGAATAAGTATAGTAATTTTTATATTAAGAAGATAATTAAAACATTCTCTTAAGATTTTTAGGGCTTAATTTTCGTAAAAAATTCTTAATCTTTCTTTTATACTTTGCCGTTCTTTCCTTTCCCTTTTCTTTTTCATTAACCTTTGTAATCATCTGTTTTTTTTCTTTTTTCATTAAAATTTCATCTTGAAAAAGATTTTCGTTTAAAATTTTATTAAAATTAAAAAGACGATATTTGAAAAGATAATTATTTACGGATTGTTACGTGCGCGTCCGATCAAATCAATATCAAAAGATATTCATCAAGTTGTAATACACTCGATGCACTTTGTTTCTTGTACATTATAGTTAATTATCATCATATTTCTACTTTTATATTTTATTAAATTAATGTATAATTCTCTTATGTATAAAATTAAAAATAACAATAATAATTTAACTCGTTGTTTGTTAAGCTAATTATCAAAATTGGATATAATAAATTACCGATACGTTCAATTATATATTAAACGAACATTAATAAATCACGCGTTATAAAATATATTCCAATAAATAATAATTATTTGCACAATTGATCGAAATTTTCTACCGTTCTTCTATCAATTTATTATTTTTAATTTTGAAATATTCTTCTTTTTATTCTAATTTCCTTCTTCTATTTCCTTCCTCATCGTAGAAATTTATTTATAATTTATGATAAATTTTAATTTCTCGAGTAAATCGTATTTTTCGAATTAAAATTTCGAAAGTATAAATTATCCTTTTAATAATATTATAAACTTTTTCCATTTTAGACACTTTCACGCCACGCCATTGTCACCGGTTAGTGGCCTCTTTAAATCGTAATTAGCCCAACCAAAAGGATATAACGAAATCGTTCAGGATCGAGCAATTAACAATCACTGTGCCGCTTTGCCCAAGGATCAACACCTATTTCGCGTAATTGCATATCGGACAGAATCCATCCTCTGACCGCCACCCACCTCCCTCCGCCTCCTGTCCACCCGGAACTCGCTCCAAGGGAGTTTCGCGAACTTTAGGAATGAGTAATTAAGCGAGACTCCCTACAAGTGCACTCGCTGCGCCAGACCAGAACTTCCCACCATCGATTCGAAAACGGGATCGGGGCCGATTTCGTTCCAACGACCTTTTGAAAAAGTTTCCCCTTTATCAGGAAATCGATCGTTCCCCTCCACCCTTCTTCTTCTTCCCTCGTTTTTCTCCACCGATCTCCCCTCCTCCTCTTCTCCTCCAACTCGTTCCACCTTTCCTCTTCGCAGATTGGATCGCGGCTTTGTCCGATTTCTTCGTTAATGCCCTTCGATCGGTGGACGATCCGTCCATCGATGGATTGGTGCACGTTTCTTTCCCTCTGTTCGAATAAACGATTCCCTCCGTCCTTAATCGTACGTTTTGCGCAGGTTCGTGAACTTTTACCTTTATCGGCGAAAGGGTGGAAATGATCTAGGTTGGGGGAAAAGGTTATGTGTGTATGCAAGGAAGAGGGAAGAAGGAAGCGAAAGGGGAGAATTAATTGTACGAATTTGAAAGTTTCGTTCTGTCTGATAAGGGGATGAGTTTTTCCTCGGCCGAAGTTTCGAGAGAAGCGAAGAAGAAGAGTTTCAATTTTTACTACGTTAATTCAGCGTGTTTGCCGTTGTTTGGCGCGCTGTTGTTCGCCTCTAACTACCTAGAAGTTTCAACTTTACAACTTTTCAACATGGTAGGAATTGGGGATTATGTAAATTCCGATTCTTCAAGTTTACTTTTATTTTCTTCTTCGAACATTTTGAATATTAATGGAATCTTAATTTACGATTCTGTTTAAAAAAAATAATAATAATGGAAAAGTTGATCATTGAAAATTCGTATACTTTTTTTTGATAAATAATAAATAATTGTCTTATTTGTTCTTCATCTTCTTTCTCACTCAACTTTATCCTTTATTATTAAGATATTATCGTAGAATATCTTCAATTTTAAAAATCAATATTTGTATCGAAAATTATTAATTTTGGTAAACTTGGATCGATAATTCTTTAGTTCTTCCAAGAACTAAGCGTGCATATAATTGCAGCCTCTCCATCTTCGAAGTCGATGAATCGATCCTTTAAGCGCTATTCTTCAAATTGTTTTCCGTGTAATTCGTCCCGAGGGAGAACTCGCTTCCTTTCAGGAACAGCAATCAGGAACGATGAAACGGAAGTTTGCCGGTGACAGGGCGGGCAAAGATTCCGCCATCATCGGCGATTCGAATATCATGAAGAAATGAAGCGAGCAAGCAGAAAGGGCAGCTCTTACAATGGCAATGTCGATTTTTGCGGTTTCACAGAACTCTCTCTCTCTCTCTCTCTCTCGTGTAATTCACGACCGACGAATTGAACTGTGCACGGAAAAAATATGAAACGATTGCTCTTGAATTTGGTCTCTTTTGTTGAATTATCTTTCGGCGAGAGAAAAGTTCTCTACGATGAAAAAGATGAAAATATAAAAAATTCAAAATTGTAAAAATTATTTTTATTTTCATTTGGCAAATTAATTTGGAAATTTATTCTCGTGGAATGTCGTATAATAATTCGTGTATAATTTTTCATTTAATTCGCCAGATTATACATTTTATTTTTTAAATTCAATCGGTAGTTGATTAGCTATTAAAATTTATAATTATTTGTAAATTAATTATTGATTACATTTTACACAAATACTATATTCGATTGTCCAAAAATTATGGAATTAAAAACCTTTTGATTAATTTTACATTAAACTCGAATCGATTAAATTTGGAATTTTTAATATATCAATAATAAGATAATATTATTTCTCGTGTAATTAATATTAAAAATTCTTATCGACTCAAACATCAAGTTTCAATTTTTAAAATAAAAAATTGAAAAAAAAGCGCTTCTTCATTAAATAACACAACTCGATTTTAAATTCCAAAATCTAAAAATCCACTCGCTATCAAAAAAATACAAAGAATCCAAATACAATTAATTCCACTCTATTGAGAAAATAAAATAAAAAGAGAAGAAGTACAGAGATCAACAAATCACGTTCGTTTGAAAAAAGAAATCCCACGGAAAACGTAATATCGCGTAAACGTACATAAATCTGATAAAATGGATAAGCACAAGATAAGGCTCGTGATAGGTAGGGCACACAGTTAGAGACCTGACATTAATAATAGAGACGTTATATTGAACGATCGGGATGAAGAATTATGGGACACGTTTGGTGCACCTCGGCAAACCAGGTTAGGAAAAATCCTTGGAAACAAAGGGACCACGTGAGAAAGCCTGTTCACGAGATGATATGTGTTTCGACCGTCGTTTGATTTCTTTCTTTGCGCGAAACTTTGCTTTGGGCTAAGGCTTAACCGCTATTCATTGGTTAAGCGACGTAAATCATACACCAACAACCCAGAGATCAAATATAATACCGCAAAATAACGTTTCTATTCGAACTGTCGGCGGCCACAGCCATTTATTTCTCTGCGTTACGCGATATAGTGCCGACTGGCCTATGAAACGTGATTACATCCATCGAAAACTCTATCGATTCTCGGTTCGAGTTTTGTTGTATGGTATTCTCTCTCTTTTTTTTTTTTTTTTTTTAATTTTTTGCTAGTTCAATGGACTATCTTGATCGATAAAATCGTTTTACGCATTTTGATCGAAATGGTGCTGCTCTCTGTGTAATAATGTTTTGTGTACCCGTTGGGTATTATATGTATTTGCGGTGAGTGGATTGTATCGCGTAATGAAGGAATTCTGTAACATTTGATGTTTGAACATGCGAAATATGGAAGATATTAGAAATGTGTTGATTTTGGAAATTATTATCTATTAGAATTTGTAATTTATTAACGATAATACTTTTATCGCTGAATAGTTTTTATCAAAACATTTCACGAGATTTTTATTTTTCAATCGATAATAATAATTTATAAATGATATTCTTTTTAAAAAGAATATTTACATTTATAATTTAAACATAGGATTTATTATAAAATTAAATGTAAATAATTAAGAGAGAGATATTAGAAAGTGAAAAATGAGGAATAGATACCCACAATGTAATTTTATTGTATCCTAAATTACCATAAAATGGAAACGTGCTTTTCTGAGCTAGTATAAAAACTATGCTATGCATAAAGTTTTACGATTTTTAAACTCAAAGGATCTGAAGTTTTGCATTTCATCAATTTTTCTTTGATCATTTTTCTTTTACTTCCAGCGTTTTTAATATTTTTTTTTTTTTATTATTATTGGTTTTCAAATAAGTTTCCATTTCCAAATAACTTTTTTTCAAGCTCATTATTACTATTCACATTATTAATAATTGCAAGAATTCCATCTCTAGCTTGTTATTAAATGGGATTTTCAATATCATAAGTTATATTTCGTTTCTTTTTTATCAATTAATTTTTTGATCATACACGTGTAGTATATTTATGAAATGGAAAACAATCTTTTAAATTAAATTCTTCAATTATTTATCATATATTTCAATTTTAAAATGCATAGAAAAAATTAATAGATTAATTATTCTTGTTTTTGTATTTTGTATCAACAACTCGAATAGAAATTTACAATTTTTTCGAAGAAATTCTGACGATATTTACTATTATTATTATAAAAAATAAAAGTAGATAAGTCGATAAAAGTCAATAAAAAATAGAGAACAACAATAGAAGCGGTGAAATAATGTTTTCATGGCGCGAAAAACTCTTTTTTTTTTATCTCGATGACCTCAGTGGGAAAGAAACGGGAGAAATAGAGCTACATGTATTTATGTGACGTTGCTACCGGAAACCGTCGCAGTCCTCTGGAGAACGTTTTTCCATCGAGTGCTATTCCGTACTCACGGAAACCAATGAAACAATGACGTTACGATGAATTTAATGTGACTACGTTTCGTGAAACGAATTGGCTAACTCGAAGATCGATTTTGAAAATTTGTTTCGAAATTTTTCAAAGTTTGGAAAAATCTTTATAATTATCTTAATAATTATTGTTGATAAAAATTACATTTTAAATCTTTTATGTATCTTATGTAAATAAACAAGATCTTTCGCACTCATTAAAAATTTTAGAATACTAACAATAATGACTTATAGGAATGCATACATTAGCAACGTGTAGCACAAGCAAGTCTCTTAATCCCACGGAATTAAGATCGCAACGCCTAACACGAGTCTCTCGTGACACGAAAGTTGCATAAATTCGAATCGAAACGACATTGTTAATTCGCTGACCACTGATACGTGAAATAGGATTTAAATCGCGAAATTCCTTGCCATTAAATTATTCTCGTAAGTGGCAATTCTCGAATTTTCTATCACATCGATCGAACATAATTCCATGCCGATATTTCCATGTTCGTATAATCACGTCATTATAGTTCGCATATATTTTGTATAAATACTTACATTTTAAGATATCTACGTAAGAATCTTGCGCACGATTTAAATATTAAATATCACGAATTTAAAAGTAGTAATATGTAAGATTCTTTTTCCGTAACAAAAACAGTAAAAAGTAAAATTATTCCTTGCAAAAGATAAAAATGTTTCTGCCTACGTTTCATTGAATTTTTCTGTTTTCAAGATTCGTATTAGATCAAAATTTACAATTTTAAATTTCAATTAATATACACACGTATAAAATTATCATTATAGATAAATTTTCGACGACAGATTGAAAACCCAGTTTCCTAGAGGAACTCGCATTTTCAATTAATCCTTTACATCCCCCCTCCCCTCTCCTTGCTCCACATTTACCCATACAATCGTAAACCCATATCCACGTGTAACTAATTTCCTCATAAATCGATACATTTACGATCAACAATCACGCTATATTTGCAAACACTCACCTCGAACACGGATCACTATCCTGCACGTGCTGGTATAATTCGAAACGGGCGACCATGCCGTGAAAGTGACGACCGTGGTGCCCGCTGGCAAATCCGCTTGCAATTGCTTGGCCCATGATGGCGAAGCGTCCACGTACCTGTAACACGATCGAGTCGTCCATCGTTGATCCATTGATCGTTGAATCCACACTCGTCACGCGCGCACAAATTTGTCGAGATCGCGATCCATCCGCCAAGACAGGATCGATCGACGGCCAATTAACACGAATATGAATCCACGTTGTTGTGACATTTCCGTCCTAAGACGATTGGCGCGCCACGTCGCGGACGATTTCTCTATCGTACAAAGCGTTTACAACGCTCGACTGGAAATAAATAGAGACGCGAGTACAAATACCGGAGCAAAGACTATATATGCATACTGGCTTCCTTGGGAAGGAAGCCCCTAAGCTCGTTTCGAATTCCTATTGTGCGCTTCGAGCAGAAGGCTTGCGACGTAAGATAAACCATTCTATTGCGGTGACATATTGCAACGGAGAGATTCGCGAAAAGAAATTAATTTCGCTCGTGCGAGACTTTACGACGAATGATACTTCGAATGTTTAATTAATCTGGAATCGAGATAAGCAAGAGTTGTGGGAATTATGTTAATGATTAGTTTGAATGTTTGAGAGATTGAAACGATTCGATTAGCTTTTATTTTTTTTAAATAATTATTCTAAATTATTCGAAATAGTCATTCGTAAAATTTTGAAAAATCACGATAATGACTAACTAGCGTTTCCTCAACAGCGTAACAGGATCGCGACTTAACCTAGTTTCTAACCACCTTACTATCGAGGAATTGCGACATTCAAGTTACATTACCTGAGAGAAACAACGTTAGTCATCGCAATAACATCGACACGGTGTTTTGATAAATACCTCCACCAGTTCATGTTGGACTTGGGCTGAGGGAAGGAGACGCGTATCGTGTTCTGCCTTGCGGGTAGCTCCACGTCCATGTCTCGGGGACACCTGACGAACGGTCGTGGCATGTCTGAAGCAACAAAGCCTGTTATTAAACGTGCGGTTTTCCGTGAAACGTTCGCCTCACAATTGATAACAGGTAGCCAAGTCACTGTTCTACTTGATGCGTATTTCGAATTGTTACGCATTGCGAGAAATAATCTCGAACGATAATCGAATTATAGATTCGAGATCGATTTCTTAGTTTAATTGTTAAGGTTCTACCCTAGTAATTATTTTCAGACGTAAAAGGCATTTCTGACGCTCATTAATTGCCGCCAGCCTCTTTCCATGCATACGAAATAAGCGCCGAGAGCACCTGGTGACAAATGGCATGGAAAGCAAACGTTTCCACAAGTTGACTCTCACGTCAAACTGGCGAAATATGTTTGATTTCGATGGTAATATTCCTATTGATTGACAGTTAATTCGTGTGTTTGATTTTCTGGTAAATGAGACTGAGAATTTGATGTCTGTAATTGTTTGGATCTAATAAAGATGAATATTTTTGTTCATAAAATTGTTATTTGAGATTGAATTGGATTTATATTATTAACTATTAATTATGTTATTAATTATAAGAGGCATGCAGTATTCAGTATTTGATAATCAAAATAATTGAGATTTCTATTAAGGAAATTAATGATATCAGACTTTTGATTAAGTTGTAATTATTTAATTGAAGTAACAAATAATAAAGTTCATAAATATTTTTCTTTTGATCAAATTGTAATAACAAAATTGGAAATCTATTAACAATAATATCTTTAAATTCTTTTATTGTTAAGTAAAATCTTTCTTTATGCATTTATTATAAAGTTTATATTTTCAAGAGGCATCATTCATAACGACTCAAAATTTGTTAGGAATTTGTTGAGATTCAATTAATTACGTTCTTATAAAGCTTAACTTCTGGACTAGTCGCTATCAACTTACAGAGATTCATCAACTTCTTTAAAGAGGATCAATCAGAATCTGTGACATATATTTATTTCATTTCTATTCCTTTCATATGTAGAATGTATAATTTGATTTTAGAGACCAAAACAAATATTAAAATTGAAAAGGAAAAATTCAAATATTGAAGGAAAGATACAATGAAATAATTGTATGTACATTTATTTATATTATTTACTTTCTATAGAGAGAAATGTTTCAGATATTCAATAAATTATTAAAATATTCATAAAATAAATTTTTTTTAACTTTTACAAATTGATTAGGATAACAATTAATATGTTATATACAAATAGAATTAAAAATTCCTAATTCTTGATGAGAGAGAGAGGGGTTTGATGATCTTATCGAAGATAGAGAAGTCAGTAGAAAGTCCAAGTTCTCAAACTCCAAACTAATTCATGGATTACACGTTCCAGAGTCAGGAATGTCGTCTGAACTTTCAATTGATTTAAAGGGAATCTCACGATCCCGAAATCAGTGAATCTGGTTTACTTTTTTAAAAACAGAAATTCTTCATACATGGATTAATTTGGGATGAGTTTTTCTGAAGTCAACAATCTGAAAATTTTCAATTCATCGAATTCTATATAAATCATCTCAATAATAATTTTACAATCAAAAGTATCTTTAATTTCTTAATTAATTCAGAGAAATTGATCTTGAATTAGAAGAATTAGTTGAATAGGAATAGAGTAGAAATAGTTGAATTCTAGATTTTATTAAAAATTAAGAATTGAGGTCTTTGAATTCACAGTTTGAAAAAGATTCTACAAATCTAAAACCTAGATATTTTTTTAGAATGATTTAGAATGCATCTTACGATACATGGGATGGAAATGAGGTTCTTGAACTCGAGTAACGTCTCTCTCTCTCTCCCTCTTTCTCTAACATCTAAAGTGAAGTTTCATAACTCTCGTATGATCTCCAGTGAATTGAATACTTTTGGGTATCATGAAAGTTTCGTATGTGAGATATTATGGATTTTGAATCATGGATCGAAGTATTGAAGTTGGCGATCCCATGATACTTGAATTTTCTATGCGAATATTATCTCGAGATTGAGATTATGAAATTTCCAACTCTATCCTTGTGCTAATCATGATATATATAAAAAGTATCATACGCAGTCACATATTCTCCAAACGTGAATTATTATTATTACAGAAAATTCCAAATGTTATTCAAATTTTTCCACCGGCATTTCATCTTATCACGTAAAACATTGAAAATAATAAAAATAAAAATACAATAATCTTCGTTTCTAAAGATAATATAACCAAAGCTATCTTAATTGTTGCGAAATTCTTCATTCGAACAAATGGTTGTATACCTCGATAGCCGGCAATAAATTCCGTCCGTATCAGACACAGAAAAAGAAGAAAAAAAAAAGAGAGGAGAGAAAACTAGTCAACCGATAGAGCAGAACTATAGAGACGGCGAAATTTCATTGCTGTTACGCGGAACAAAGCGGCATGGAAATCAGTGAAGAGAAGAATAGGCGACCAAGAGAAAGGGAAAACGAACCGACTGAAAATAACACAGGGAGGGAGTGGAGGAAATGAAATGTAAAAAAAAAAAAAAAAGGAAAAAAGAAAAAAGTGAAACGCGTCTCTCTCTCTCTCTGCAAGCTCGTTAAGCCATGGCGTTAACGTATAGCGTCGTTAGCGACCGGCCTTTACGCCGGAACTTCCTATTATTAAAAGCTGTTTAGAGCGGCCGCGTGACTAATTAAATGCGCCGCCAGGATTTTCGTTGGTAAATAATTGCCGCTGACGGTGATCTTTCTTCCCGATCGTTTCGTGAAAGCCATCCGCGAGATGCGGCCACTGGATCTCCAAAGTTTCCACCACCACCGTTTCCCCATTCGTTTCGGAAAATTAGACAGTACAAATCCTCCGGTTGTAATTTCTGTGTTCTCGACAGGAGGAGCTGTGTGCTACGAGTGCCAGCTTCGTGGCCACTTGGATAAATTATTGGAATTTATAACAAATGAAAAGATAAGAGAGATTCGTTGGTTAATATCACAAAACAAGTTGTAACTTGGAAGATACAATGAAATTTATAAGGCATCTGTAAAAAAAAAAAGGAACGAAGAATTTAATTAAATTTACTCGGAAGGAGCTTGAGAGATGTCAATAGTGGAATTATTATATTCTTAGATAAACTTTTGTATATTATTTTTGGCATTATATATTTTTTATTTACATAAGATCAAAGTTTGAGAAGAAAATCTAACTTGAAAATCTTGATGTATTCTTTTTAAACTTATGTTATATAGATAGAAAACTTGGAATTATTAAAGGAATGTTAAAGAAGAATGCTAAAGATATCAAATTTGATTAATCTCACAATTCTATTCCCTTCGTCTCAATTTCCAGAAATAAAATCTTCTCGACATCAATCCGTGTGAAATTTTTACGATTTATTTATGTCACAATTCCAGACGTCAATCACGTTTAATCTCAAATTTCCTCGAGAAACCCTCGCTACCTATATCTAATCATTTCGCCGATAAAAATCGCATTAATAATGTCGAATTTAATAAATCCCTTAATTTGACGTTCAAAAGACAAGAATTAGAGTTAATCGTAAAGTAAAATTTGATTCGAGAAATTGTCGAAACTCGAGGTGATATTTTTCTCAAATTAAATCTTCCCCGATCGATATCAATCCCCGTGAAAAACAAATTATTGGAGAAAGAGACCGCGAGAGAAAGGCGACATTTCCATTCCTATCTGTCCATTGTCGGGCGCAAGTTTCTGTTGGCACACAAATTTTTGTTGGAGGACCAGTCGATGCAATTCCAACGGGTTATCGCCGGTTAAAAGGTCGAAGAAAAAGCTCACCTGAATGGTAACGGGAATCGGTCACGATCGATGCTTGAATGCAAGTCGGTTCCTTCCCATTCCATTGATCCCCGGCCATGCAGTATCTCGTGTGCGGCCCCTCCAGCCTGAAACCTCTTCGACATTGTATATGACATCTGGCTCCAACAGGATAATCCATTGCCCCGGAAGAATGACCTGGACATCTGATCTACAACGAGAGGAATGCCAAAAGTACAGCGTGCCCCCAGGAGCAGAAATTTTTAAGAACGTCGTCCCAATTTGTAAGAGGTATTAAAATGATTGTGACATTTAAATGAAAGTATCAGCAGGATTTATTTATTTATTTTTTTATTTAGCTTGGTTAAAGAATGGCGATGAAATCCTTTCTGATACATTATTTTCTGTTGCTTTTGTGATTTGTTATAATAAATATAAATTATTTGATATTGGAAATATATATATAAGTACTGATATGTAGTATTTGTTTAAAATTTCTTTAGTCTGTTAAAAGGAAAGATATAAATAAACATGAAATTTAGAATTTTGAAGAAAATATTTTGAGAAAATATTCTAGCTAGGAGAAAAAAATTCCCTGAAAAAAAAACAGGATATTCCTTTGTTTCCTACACTTTGCAATTTTTTTATTTAAATTTTTGAAAACCCTTTAAAAGCAGAATAATAATGTTTCCCTTTTTTTTTTACACTATCCATATCAATCTTTCAAAAAAACAAGAAAATACGTATGCATACAAATTCTTTTAATACAAAAATTGTCTCATCCATCTTTTTTTTTTTATATCAAAATTCACAATTTTGTACGTACCAAAGTTAGATATCTATCTTTCACGAAATTTCATTCCTTTTTTTGTATTTAATATTTTCAACGTTGACAGACGAGATTCGTGAATATTTGTAAAATTAACGCATTACGTATAACGTATTTTTATATATCATTTCGCACAATAAATTGTTACGCACTTCTGCATGCAGGGGTGGTTCCATAGCACGGCATCTCGATTCCGCTGAAATGCAAGTTCTCTCGTCGGAAGCCAACACGAGGTCGCCATTGCACGTGCAGTAGTAACTTCCGGCTGTGTTAACGCATCCACCGTTGCAACCCCCGTTATGGTTCAAGCACTCGTTTATATCTTGGCACTGGTTTCTATTTCTGGGAACAAAAACCGGGATTCATCCGCAGAAAATCTCGAAATGGTACGAAAATCGTTAAATCTTTTTCGAGAAAGGGCAATTAAAATTTTCCATGCAAAATTTCTTCGACGAGATTTTTATCGTGGAAAGGTATCGATGGAAGGATGAAAAAACTCGAATTAAATTTGACTTTTTCAAATTTTCATCGAAGTGTAATTTAATTATTGGAGATTAAGAGAAGAATTGAATTATTTATCGTTCTTTCTTTCTTTCTTTTTTTCTTTTAGAATTTTAACAAGTTTCGATTTCAATACCAGAGAATACAATTATTGGATTTCTTTCTTTTTTTTTTTTTTGTCTGCTCGAGAATCGCATAGAGAGATAAATTTAATTAGTCGCCTCACCTTCGTCTTGGTATATAGCCAGGTCGACAAGCGCATACATAGGAACCGACTGTATTAATGCAGTCATGCTCACATCCGCCGTTGTTCCACGCGCATTCATTTATATCTAATTAGAAACAATTATAATCACTATTTTTTATAGGATGCAATTATTTTAATAACAAAAGAGAAATACATAAATTCTATCATATTATTATATAAGTACTACTCTTTTCTTAATATATTTCACGCGTATTGTTTCTTATCTTAGCAAGAAAAAGAAGAAAAAGAGAAAATCCAACTTGGAAAATTCAATTGAAATTCAATAGAAAATTTCTTCAATTATCAGAAAAATTTTCAAGTTTTATTATGTTTTGCCTTCCTCCTGATGAAATCAAATTTCATCAACATCACATTCAACGATTCCTCCAACATTCCTCGAATTTCTGAAACGCGCAACAATCCTTTAGCTATCATGAAAGCCGGAGTATTCCGGCTTTAACAAGCGATTAGTCGTCGCGAATCCCTTCCATCTGGCCAAAATTACATCAGTAAGGCATGTACGCCGACAGCTTTCCCCTCTAAACACCCATTCAAGTCGCCCATACTTGCCTATGCAATCATCTCCACATGGCCTAAATCTCAGCTATACAAGAATATACAAGGATAAATCGTCCAACTTTCTTTATCTTATCTCCATATCCGCACGATATATATTTTAAATCGTTAAATTAAAGGAAATATTTTTCTCTTTTTTTTTTTAGGACACGTACCTACGCAATGATCGCCCTCCAATCGATGACCAATGTCACATTCGCAGCGATAACTGCCGTAAGAATTGATACACTCGTACCCTTTACAATCCATTGTGGCGCACTCGTCGATATCTGGAAACGATGAATTTATTTTTTTCGCTTCTTTTTTTGGGAATAATTGTTCATGGTAAATACAATGTGTTAATATATAAAATATTTAATAGAAGAATTCTGCGAAATTATTTTATTTTATTTTTCTTTTTAACTCGTTTCTTAATAAAAGTTCTTAATTATAGATCTTTTTTTTTTTTTTGCGTAAAATTCTCACAAAAATACACAATGCTCGTGGAAATTAATTAAAATTTAGGAGAGTTTTAACGGTTGATCATGGAATGAAAATATTTCATAAAATAACAAATTGGGAATGTTATCCTTAAACTTTTTCAATTAATGATCGCACAACTTTTGAGAAATTTTGAAAATTCACGTTTATGAGTATGAATCTTTAATTTCAATATTATACACGGGGATAATAATAATTTCTGGCCAGTTTATTGTGATAATGAATAAATGTATAAAATGGAAGCACGGGAGACTAAAGTTTAATGAAAACCACGGTAAAACGAATAGGATCGAAACGCATGAAAGGTGAAATATCGTGACAAGCTATTGTGTTTCCGGTCTTTCAGCAATAATACTGCATGTATAAGAAAGCGAATGTAAATACGTATTGTACACGTTTAATGTTCCTTGACCTGAATTTTTAATTTTCTACGACGTGTAATACATTCGATCGAAGGAGAAAGAGAAAGAAAGAGAGAGAGAGAGAGAGAAAGAAAAAACACGAGCTTAAGAAAAGCATGCAAAGTATCAAAGGTATTAAAAGTTTCGATTTTACGTGTAGATATAACTCGTATAATTAAAATCTTCTAAATTTTCTTTTTTGTATAATCCACGCTAATGAAATTTAAAATTTTCTTAAAATCATTTTTGCTTAAAAACACACACGTTCAATTATACTTTATAAATTTACAATAACTATTTGTTAAATTTTAATGAAATTAAATCTAATATTCATATTCTATCTCATAATATTCAATATCATAGATAGATATAATTAATCGAATAACAAGACTAAATAAGGATTAAACAGAGATATGTGATTCGTAATACGTGACTCACCGACACAGGTAGAATTCTGCATCTCGAATCCCTGCTTGCACGAGCACTGGAACGATCCAACGGTGTTCACGCACAACTGATCGCAGCCGTGTTGCGAGCCGGCGCACTCGTCGATATCTCTGCACCTCGGTGGATCCTCGTTCTCGTCGAGGCGGAACCCTTCTTTGCAACCGCACGCAACCGTCCCATTCCTCGCGGTGCAAGTCTGCTCGCATCCCCCGTTGTCGTTGGCGCACGGATCCATGGGATGGCACTTCGATTTGTTCCTTAATTCGTGGCCGGGCGGGCAAACGCAGCGATAACCGCCGAGTTCGTTCACGCATTCGTGGGAGCAGCCACCGTTGTCGTGGTCGCACTCGTTCACGTCGTCGCAGGTTCTTTGGTCGTTCTTCAATCGAAAGCCGGCAGGGCACTCGCAACGATAACTGCCACGCACGTTGATGCAATTGTCGGAGCATCCCCCGTTCTCCATCTCGCACTCGTTCACGTCCAGGCAAGTCTTGGCGTCGGTGTGCAGGTGGAGACCTGCGTTGACACATCGGCACGAGTAGCTGCCCACGAAATTGACGCACACGTCCGAGCAACCGCCGTTGTCCGTGGAGCACTCGTCCACGTCGTTGCACGTTTTGCCATCGTCGTCCAGCCGCAATCCTATGGGACAATTGCACCTGACGCCGCCTACGACGTTGAGACACGCGTGGGAGCAGCCGCCGTTGTCCACCTTGCACTCGTCCACGTCCACGCAGGTCTTGGAATCGTTGGCAAGCGCGTGGCCGTCCGGGCAGGTACACGTCCACGAGCCCAACGTGTTTACGCATTCGTGGGGGCAATCGGCGAGATCCGTTTTACACTCGTCCACGTCGATGCAGGTTTTCTCGTCCTGGGAGAGCTCGTAACCGGTGGGGCAGGAGCAGAAATGGCCGCCAATAGTGTTGGTGCATTGATGAGAGCAGCCGCCGTTCCTCTCCAGGCACTCGTCTATGTCGAGGCAGGTGGATTTGTCGGAATGGAGGTAGTGGCCCTGGTAACAGGTGCACACGTAGCTGCCCAACAGGTTCAAGCAGTCGTGGCTGCAATTGTGTCGATCGTTCAGACACTCGTTCATGTCGATGCAATTTTTCTTGTTCTCGGGCAACAGGATGTAGCCGGAGGGGCACTCGCAGTAATATCCCCCTTCGGTGTTGACGCAGATGTGGGAACAGCCGAGATCCACGTCGTTCTCGAACTCCTCGCACTCGTCGATATCCTCGCAAGTTCTCTGATCCTGTTTCAACCTGAATCCCAACGGGCAGGAGCAGTGCACCACCTCGCCACCCTCCTCCACGTGGTGGCAATGGTGAGAACAGTTTCCGTTGTTCCGCTTGCAGCCGTCGACCAACCTGCAAGTTTTATTGTCATTCTCCAACACGTATCCGGTTGGACAGGTACAGTGAAACGATCCTACCAGGTTGGCGCACGCGTGGGAGCATCCCGCGCCGCGAGCATCCTCGCACTCGTCCACGTCGTCGCAGAAGGCGGGCTCGACCGGGCTCACTTTGAACCCCTCGTTGCACCCGCACTCGAACCCGCCCTCCGTGTTCGTGCACCGGTGCGTGCAATTGTCCAACAATTCCGAACACTCGTCCACGTCCACGCAGGTGGCGTTATCGCCCTCCGACAGTTTGAACCCGGACGGGCACTCGCACGCGACGGACCCGTTCGAGAAGGAGCAGATATCGGAACAGCCCCCGTTGTCCACGAAGCATTTGTTCGCGTATACGCAACGAAGCTTGTCGTCGTCCGCGAGGATCATGTCGTCCGGGCACAGGCAAAACGTCTCGCCTCCCTCGTAACGGCAATCGTGGGAACAGCCGCCGTTCCCCGACGAACATCCGTTCTCCTCCACGCAAACGGTTCCGTTCTCGGACAATACGAGGTCGGTTGGGCAGGAGCAAGCGACCCGGCCATCCTCGTAGCTGCAATAATGGGAGCAGCCACCGTTGTCCGCGTAACACTTGTTCTCCTCCGCGCAGGTGGCGTTGTCGTCGGCCAGAATCATGCCTGGCGGGCAGAAACAGGAGACGGTGCCGTTCTCGTAATGGCACAAATGCGTGCAACCGCCGTTGTCGATCAAACACTCGTCGATCTCTACGCAAGTCTTGCCGTCGTCCTCGAGCAATTTGTAATTGTCGGGGCAGGCGCACTCGACGCCACCCTCGATGTTGGCGCACAGATGGGAGCATCCACCGTTGTCCTCGATGCACTCGTTCACGTCCTCGCAGGTGTTTCGATCGGCCGCCAGTCGATATCCGTTCGGGCACCCGCACTCGTAGCTTCCGTCCGTGTTGACGCAGGAATGGGAGCACCCACCGTTACCCTCCTCGCACTCGTTCCTGTCCAGACAGCTCCTGTTATCCTCGGACAAAACATAGCCGGCCGGGCAACGGCACTGAAACCCGCCACCCGCCACTCTCGCACACTCGTGCGAGCACCCGTGTCCGCCCGCGCAGAAATCAACTTCCTCGCACGTCCGACCGTCCGAGCTCAATTCCCAGCCTGCGGGACACTCGCATTCGTAACCACCCCGCACGTTGACGCACGTGTGGCTGCAATTGTGTGGCGCCGCCTCGCACGCCATCGTGCACGTCCTGTTGTCCCGTCCAACGATCCACCCGTCCGGACACGAGCAAACGTATCCACCGTCCAAATTTTCGCACCGATGGGAACACCCGTGGACGTCTTTCCTCGTGCACTCGTCCACGTCTGCACACGTCTTCCCGTCCTCGATCAACTCGTACCCTCGAGGACAAATACAATAGAAGCTACCTTCAGTATTGGTGCAATCGTGAGAACAGCCGTTGTCATTCACTGCGCACTCGTCCACGTCTGCACACGTCTTGCCGTCCTCGATCAACTCGTAGCCTCGAGGACAAACGCAGTGGAAGCTGCCCTGGGTATTGGTGCAATCGTGGGAGCAACCCCCGTTGTCATTTACTGCGCACTCGTCCACGTCTGCACAAGTCTTGCCGTCCTCGATCAACTCGTATCCTCGAGGACAAACGCAGTGGAAGCTGCCCTGGGTATTGGCGCAATCGTGGGAGCAGCCGCCGTTGTTGTTCTCGACGCACTCGTCGATGTCCTGGCAGGTCGTTCGATCCTGCCTGAGCCGTAGACCTGGAGGGCACTCGCAGCGGTAGGATCCTTTGGTGTTGACGCAACGGTAGGGGCAAGGAGGAGGGTGCTCGGCGCACTCGTCGACGTCGCCGCAAGTGGCCTCGTCGTCCTGGAGCTCGAACCCCTCGGGACAGCCGCAACGGGTCTCCTCGCCGTCTCGCTCGTACGCGTGCGAGCAATTGCGATGGACGGCGGATGGTGGAAAACAGTTTCGCGAGTCCTCTCTCAGCCTCCACCCGATCGGGCAAGTGCAGTTGTATCCGCCTGGTGTGTTGGTGCACGCGTGGGAGCACGCGTGTTGCCCCGTCCCGCACTCGTCCACGTCCACGCAGGCGAGTTCCGTTTTCGAGAATGCGTATCCAATAGGGCACACGCACTCGTACGTGCCCTCGAGATTCACGCATTCTCGGGGACAATCGTGATCTCGTCGCGCGCATTCGTCCACGTCGACGCAGCTTCGACCGTCCTCGCCGAGGATGAATCCTTGGGGACAGTCGCAAGCGTAGGATCCGTCGGTGTTGGTGCACGAGAAACTGCAATTGGCCGACCCGTCCCGACACTCGTCCACGTCCTCGCAGGTGGCGGCGTCCGCGGCCAACTCGTATCCCGGGGGGCAGTCGCAGACGGGGGTCGAGGCGTAGGAGAGGCAGATGTGGGAGCAGGAGGAGTTGGCGCAGGGGTCCGAGAGGACGCAGGTGACGCCGTCGTCGGACAAGGTCCATCCGGAGAGGCAGGAGCAACGGTAGGTGGCGTGCTCGTTGACGCAGATGTGGGAGCACTCGTGATTCCGCTCCAGGCACTCGTCGATGTCCCGACACCCGCCTTCATCGTCCTGCCGCAATCCCTCGGGGCACGAGGGATCCTCGCAGGTGAGGCCGTCTTGGAGAAGCGTGAGACCGTCGGGGCAGAGGCACTCGTAGCTTCCCAACGTGTTGGCGCATTCGTGGGAGCAATCGTGCTCGTTCTCCAGGCACTCGTCGAAATCCTGGCAAGTCTTCCCGTCCTCGTGGAGGACGAAACCGTCGGGGCAACCGCATTCGAACGTATCTCGACGCCTCTCGCACGTGTGGGAACAATTGGCGAAACGGCAGGGGTCGAGGGGGACGCACAACCTCTTGTCCTCGGACACGGTCATGCCGAGGGGACAGGTGCACGCGTACGAGCCTTGAAGGTTGACGCACTCGTGGGAGCATTGGTGAGTCCCTTCCAGGCACTCGTTCGCGTCCTGGCAGATCCTCGAATCGTTGCCCAACAGGTAACCCGGCGGGCAACCGCATTTGAATCCGCCCTCCTCGTTCGAGCACTCGTGCGAGCAACCGTGCCCACCCTCGTCGCATTCGTTTATGTCCACGCAATCGAGGAAACCTTCCTTCGAGATCCGATAACCTTCCCGACAAGAGCAAGTGTAATTCCCTATGGAATTGACGCAGATCTGCTCGCATCTGTGAACACCGTCCAGACACTCGTCCACGTCGGAACAAGTCCTGTTGTCGTCGTTCAAAGCGAACCCGGATCGACAATTGCACGTGTAACCCCCTTGAACGTTGACGCACTCGTGCTCGCAATCGTGAACGTTGTTGGCGCACTCGTCCACGTCCGTGCAATTGTACTTGTCGTGCTCCAATGTTTGGAAACCTTGGGGGCAGGTGCACGCGAATCCACCCTCGAAATTCACGCAGGAGTGAGAGCACGGGTTCACAGCGCACTCGTCCGTGTCCACGCAGCTCACCTCGTCCTCGTGGACGCGATAACCCAGCGGGCAGACGCATATCGGCCCATCCTCCGACTCTCGGCACTCGTGAGAGCAGGGAGTCGACAGTGTCTCGCAACTCCTCGCCCGCGCACAGGTGAGATTGTCCTCCTTCAGGGTGAACCCCGTCGGACAGGTGCACTCGAACGAGCCCTCGGTGTTGTTGCAGCCGTGGGAGCAAGGTCTCGATCCATCTTCGCACTCGTCGATGTCGTGGCACGACACGCCGTCTTCGCCGAGCTTGAAACCCAAATGGCAGGTGCAGTAGTAACCGCCTGGCTCGTTCACGCACCCGTGCTGGCAGCTTGGAAGCTCCCCTTCGTCCGAGCATTCGTCGATATCTGTTGGAAATTGGAAAATGAAGGACTTACTTTCCGTAAGTTTGAAGTTAATATAAAGAATTGTGGTGTTTAATTTATACGTTTGTACTTTTCGATATTTTTTTATCTTCTATGCAATTTGATAAATTCCACTCCAAAAAGTTAGGAATTTGTTTGATTTTCATTGCAGGAAGGAAAATTGTTTTACGAACCGATGCATTCGCCGTTTTTGCTCTTTCTGAAACCATCCTCGCACTTGCCAAATTCTGGAATTTCCGTGATACCCTCTTCCTCGTCGTAATCGTCGTCGTCCTCGTCGTCCTCCGCGTCGTAATCTTCATCCTGAAGAACTTTGGTCATCTTTTGGGGCTTGCTCACGCATTTAAACGAGCCCACAGTGTTCTCGCAATCGGTATTATTCGTGCAAACCTTGGATGCATTCTCGCATTCATTCACATCTATCGATGAAACAAAATTTACCGTCTGATTACGAGTCAATAATACGTATCTCGAATATTCAGAATCAAAATATATGCATGAGAATACATATATGAGAATGGTAAAAATTAAATTTAATTTCGAGACTTTATCTTTTTCTAACTATCCAAATTATGTTACAGATATTCAGAAGATCTCCATTCTAGAGACAAAAACTAAGAACTGTTACGCAAATCTCACAAGAAGCTAGAACATCTTGGAACAAACACTGAGAGACGTTCTTTAAGAGAGGAAATACGGTTACCTTGGCAAGTCTTCCAGTCGTTGGTCAGATAAAAGCCGTCCGGGCAGAGGCAAAAAGCGCTTCCAGGCGTGTTCAAACAAACGTGGGAGCATCCCCCGTTGTTGGTCGAACACTCGTCGATATCCTCGCAGGTGTGATTATCCGCGGCCAATTTGTGGCCGGGGATATCGGAACAGTTGCACTCGTAGCTCCCTTCGAGATTGATGCAACCGCCTTGGCACGGCCCGTGCCCGTTATTCACCAGGCACTCGTTAACGTCTGAACGAGAACAACCAAGCAATCTTGTGAATTGCTTTCGGAAAATTTAACGGAGGACGACAGTCTCGCCACGGTCGTCGTTCCACCTCTTGAGACAGTATCGAGAGGACCGGATTGTATCGTCAACGCGCAACAATCGAGACATCGATTCATTACTCTCGTTTCACACTTTGCGATTGCAGTTGAAATCTCGAAACGAACCAAGAGATATTTCGAGGAGATGAGTTTTTTAGCAGGTTTCAATCGATGGAGTTTTAACATCAACAAATTGTAAAAATATGAATTGATAGAACGAATATATTAATTAAGGAAGGAGCTTGTTTTCGTTTGTTTGTGAGAAGTGAGAAGAGAGAAGAAATTCGTACGAATGATTGTTTTCTATTTCGTTTAAAAAAAAAAGTATAATTTAGAAAATTACGAATAATTTTCTTTCACGATGAAATGAAAACTTTGATTGAAAATTTATATGCCAGAGGGAAATAATAGGAGAGTGAAACGTGAAAAGTAAAGAAAGATGGAGAATTGATCAAGAGTGGCACAAAGTATACAAAAATATACAATGAATCTATTTAATTTACATAATTAATACTAGTTTTGCAATTAATATGAAATGTAAACAGATCCTGATAAACGAGATTGTTTGATGTTTGTTACAGTTGATTTCAAATGTAAGCCTTTGAAGAAGGAAAGAAAGGAAAGAAAAAAAGAGAAGGAATGGAGAGGACAATAATAATACACGGTTATAATAGATTCTTGATTGTTTGGGCACGTGTTAATAGTCCTTTCAATTATCCAAGCATCGATTCGATTCGATTTCCAATCGAACTATCTCGCAAAGTCAATAAACGCCCATCTGATTTTGCGCAATATGCTGCATTCTGGTAATTTCGTGCTTCAACAACCGAAATTCACACTCTCTGTTCTAATTTTATCGCGTCTATTGGAATATCTATTGGAATAACAAGAAGAATATACTCTAATTGCCCAATTATTCCATTAAACGCTTAGAATTAGAATGAATTTAACCAACACAACATTAATTAAAAAATTAATTCAATCGAGTTAATATTCTGTTTAAATACATAATTTCTACTAATTACTAGGATAATTACTTTCCAAATGAATTGGATTAAAATTCCAAAAATTATTCCAATCCTACTTATCACAATTACAAATAGTATAACCAAAATCGAGGATTCTTTTTCTTTAATAAAAATCGACTAAATGAAAATTTTCCACGAATCAAACGTAGATTAAAACTTCTTCCACGTCCAATCGTGTTGCTTATAATTAAACAAAAAAAAAAAAAAAAAAAAAATATGCAAGCTCAAACTTGTAATTAGTGAAAACACGATAACCAGTTTAAGGGCCGTTAAAACTTGCCTGAAAATTTGTTCAATCTCGTTGATTTAATCCACGGGGAGGTCGTCGGGGAGGTTGAATCGCGCAGGATTATCCGTCTCAAAATTTTGCTTTCGAGGGAAGCTTTTTCGAGGAAATAGCTCGTATCAGATTTAAATTTTATGTACAACACTCGACAACAGTATTTGAATATTTCCTCTTCCTCCTCCTCCTCTCTCTCTCTTCCTTTTTCTCCTCTATTCACGAGGGTTAATCAGTTTGAGTTAACACACGGGGACACACGGGGTAAAACGGCGTCCAAATGAAGGAACCGCAACGCGTAATTCGATAAACGAGGGGTTGTTTGTAATTCTTGGTTCGGTTGGTGGGCGAAAAGCAACGAAGCCTCGCCTCCTTCGCCTTAGTTAGCCAATTTCCGAGCGAAAAGACAAATTTCGCGGGTATCCCGGCGGGGTGGAAGGCCTCGGGATTGAATTAATCCGTCACCGAGGGCCGTGTTAAATTCTTTGCGCGAATCTTGCCGAGCTTTTCCCTCGTTAAACGAGCTGCATTCGATTAATAGACGGACAAATTGAAACGGATATTCCTTTATCCCTATTTTTGTTTTTTTTCGATCCTCGTAATTTTTTGATAGTCTTAAATAAATTATTCTTTTTATTCTTTTTATTCTTTTTATTATTTCTTCTAAATTATTTTATTTTTATTTTTTTTTAATTTATTGGTTTAATATCTGTTCTGTATATTTTTAAAATTGCAAGTAAATGAAAGATCAAGTTTAATTATTCGTCTTATTTGGAGGGGGATAATACAACTTGTTTCCAAATAATAACGTTTTAATTATGATATTAATTTAAATAAGCATTGTCCAATTAAAATTCTTCGTCTCATTTCTATTCGACGAACTCTTTTTAGATGGCATGATTATAATTCCACGGTTTAATTAAGCAATCATTGTTCCATTTAAATTGTACTATTTATCTACGTTCATAACACGAATCGAATCAATTTTCCATAAAATAATATTCCCTGGAAGGAAAATAAATTTTATTTCTTCTCGCTTAGTAGAATTTGTTTTATCGTTCAGACTACCGTGTTTCATCGATTTCAAATTGTACTACTGAATACGTACGTATGTATTTTACACGCTCGATTCTCCTTTTTTTTTTTTATAAACCAACAATCTCAAAGACTTCTTATCTTCGAAGGATTTCGTGCAAACGTTTGAATTTAAACGGGTAGTACAAACATACGATTTTTCCGACGTTCGATTCCAATTTTCAATTCGCCTCGAAAGGGGAAAATAAGATAGAATGAAAAAGAGAAAGGAATTCGATTGATTTAATCTGGTCGTAAATGCTGACTGATTTACTTTCGCGTCTTTCGGGGTAGAAATCTTTCGCAGGGATCGTGTTTCGGAGAATAAAAATCACGAATGATTGCGTCTACAAACCGAAAATGCATTATCGATCAATCACTGGTAAACTGGTTACGTGAGATTTCTGCCTTTCAAGTAGAATATCTTCGAACGGTGATTATAAAATGATGTTTTGAAATATAAATTAATGGAAAAATCTTAATTTCTGTCAGCAAAGATATTTTTACGACACGCGTATAAAAATTAAAATAACGTATAATCAAGAAAAATTATTCATGTGAAAAGGATATTATTTTGTCATTGATTAAATTCAATATACATAAGCTGTATATCTTTATAATCCATGGAAAAAATAATTAACGATCTTGTAAATGAAACAATTGTTCATTCAGTAAAAATTAAAAAAGCAATTAAACATTGCACTTTGATTCAATTTATAATAGGTTTTAAAAAATATGAATACTTTAAGACGTACATATTCTTCGAGATTAAAGTTTTCTTCTATAAAAGTTATCAATATGGATTATAATATATAGCTTCATTAGTTATATTAATTATATCGATGCAATTATCGTTGAGAACAAAATTAACTCACCCAGACACGATTTACCATCGGTTCCCAATTGATAACCGGAATGGCATTCACAATGGAAGGAACCAGGATCGTTGTGACAAATTTGAGCGCAACCAGCTGTACTTTCAGCGCATTCGTCTATGTCTGTGAAAAGTCAACAAAAAAACTTGTTACCAAAACAATTAATATTTACAACGATACGTCGAATTGTCGCAATATATTCGCGTCTTTGTCTGAAATTTATATTCTTCTATCAAGAATGCTCTTTGCGCTTTTTTTTGTTGCAGCTTGAAAAAATGTTTACAATTTATATTTTACTCGAAATATTTCAGTTTTTACAACTCTTTTTATTTTTTTTTCTAAAAATAAAAGAACGACAAATCCGTTGAATTTTTTGGAAAATTAATTGCAAGTTGTAAAAATAACATAATTCGAGATCCAAGAGTAAAAAAACGATTTATTCGATAAATCAAATTAAAATTGTATATTCCTTCCCATTAAATCATAAAATACAATATCCACACAACTTCAATGATTAATTTGAATAAATTACCGTAAGAAGAAAACGAACATGGAATAAAATCTCGGTCAACGAGGAACGAAGCATCTCTATTTATATACGTGCACGACTTACATATCGAAACACGTGAATTCGAACACGTTGAACTCGAAAGGCGAGGGCGGTTGCTGCACTTGAAACACGAGGTTCGATTCCACCTCGTGCACTCGTTTTGCACGCCGGCAGATACCGACGTCGATTAGCATACAATAGGGACTACACAGACGCCCTCCGCCCGTGTTCGAGTTCCTCCACCGCGAATCGCGCCTGTTAAGTTGAGTAATCGACGCGAAAGTGGCCGGTGATTTATGCTTCGACCATTGGTGCAATGGAAACGATTCGCGATTAGTCGTCGATCGATTGTTCCTCGACGATGATCGGGATGATGGATAACTGCTTGGTGCTATGTATGGGGGATTTTAGAATCCGATTCTGATGAAATTTTCATCGTTGGATTATTCTTGATAACATCGATTTGACGATTTTTAAAAAATATATATACACGTCGAAAAGTTGATTATTCGGTTATACGTGAAATTTTTAAATATTTCGAGATTTACGATCATTTCTCTCCTGTCCATTTTCTTTTATTCTAGTATTTTTATGTAAAAAAAAGGATCGGAAGAAATTAAAAATTTTATCGCGAAACCGGTTCAGAGGATAGAGAGAGATATACCGTTGAAATCGCTTTTTGTTTCGTCCCGATATCTCGATCCGTTCCCGAGATATAAGGATTCAAAGTTTTCACAGTTATGGCGGAGATTATGAATGGGCTCGCGGCCCAGTGACCTAGATTTTTTTTTCCCTGCTACGCGTACTACGCGTTTTTCCAGGAATCGCGTCTGTCGCTTGTCTGCAGTTTGGAATAGGTCAGTGAGGCGAGGCGCGAGCGAGAGGTCCGAGTAAGCGACAAGAACGGAGATAGTAAACAGTTAAAAAATTATCCTTCCCTTTAAACGACGATATCTCGTGAACCGGAAGTCGTATCGGGATGAGCGAAAAGGCGTTTTGAAGGGGAAGGTTCACCGCTTCTAATGAGCTTTCATTCGTCGATTGGAAATACTTATCTTCAGAGTTATAGCGGTTTGAAATTTTCGCAATTTTAATAAGCTCCGATCGAGTTTTTGAAGTACATTTTGCGATAGATGCATCTATTTTTGAATGAAATTAATTCGTAACGGTGTATTGTGAACTTTGATTTACTTCAGAAGTTGTTTTAAATTCGAAAATGCAATTTTTCTTACTCTATTTTTGTTTTATTCCGGCAAATCGATCCTTGCCTTCTTCGATTCGATTAAAATATTACATTTACAGTCTAATTATAATATTCTTTATGAATGTACGTTATACATTTCTTTTTTAAATATTGTTTTTTACAAGATTCTCTTTCCCATAATCTTACTACCATTTTTTTCTTTTATTTTTCGTTTTCCAATCTAAGTCTAAACGAACAAGAGAAATCTCGTAAAAATAAATGAAAAAGACAAATCTACAATTTTAATGAATAATCGAGAAGGGTTGTTACATATACAATAAACCCCTTGTTTCCAAGAATTAAATATTACTCAATCCTTAATGCCGACAAATCCTTGGGTTCGATCCAATATTGAAACATAGCGTAATCTATGGTTGTCGTTGGAGCAGATAAAAAGGCTTAGAATTTTTTATCCTTAGAATCGATGACTATACACGGCTATACCTACGCCTCTTCCATACGATTTCGTCGAAATCCAAACGGGATTTAAAGTTAGAAGGCCATGTAATTCGACGTATCGAAAAAAAAATGATACGATCTTTGAATAGGGATATCGTAAATCGTGAGATCTCGTTTCTCTTAAATAAATCCCTTGAAACGCGTGAAATGATCCCTTGTTTTCGCGAATTTTTTTTTTTTTTAATTTTCAATCTTGGAAAGTTTGCATTCTTTTATCGATAGAACAAAACAAGAAAGAATAGATTTTTAAACGATTAATCGACAAAGATTCAACATAATATTGAAAATATTCTTGTAAAAAATTTATAAAAATTTTAAATCTAAAGTTTTCAATTTATAGAAGACGTAATTATATTTATTTATTTCGAATATTCTTAAAGCTGTATTCCTTAAACAAATTCAAAAAAAAAATACAATATCTTTTTATTCGTGGAAAAACGCGATGATCGAATTCGATCGAAATATCTGTAGTCATCGCAATGACTGCATCAAACATAATATCCAAATATAATATCCGTAAAATTGATGATTTCTTTCTCTCCTTCGCCATAGTAGAACAATAGTCTCAATTATAACAAATGAAACATAAATCACCTATGCAGGAAGATCCTTTGACGCGGAATCCGTCGAAACACGAGCAGTTCACGCCTGTTTGAGTGTCTTCACACACATGCTCGCACCCGCCTCGATCCTGATTGCAACGTTTCACGTTATTGAGTGTCGCTTCTGGAACAAAAGCCAATGAATTTTTTTCGCTACGTGGACCGCTATCCGGCCGACTTTCCATCGTCCAACTTTAAATTGATCGAACGCGATATTTTTTATCGATTCTTTGTACCTCGTGTACGATGTTATACACGGTGACGAGGTTTCAAATTTATGAAACGCGTGGAAAAATATTTTTTTTTTAATCTCTGTAGGTTGGTCCTGTAAAAACTTTTTTTTTCTCTCTCCACCTCCCCTTCTTTGAAAGGAATTTCTATGCAAAATTCTGAAAGATGAAATTCAACTGCATATGGAGATATGGAAATTAATTTGTAGCACAAAGAAGTTTTTGCAATATTTTTATACATTTAGAAGTTATACATTTCCTTTCGATAATAATTGTCGGATAAAAAATCAGATAGAAGAAGTTTTTTTCCAATGGCCACGCATCGAGGTTTCTCAGAGGCCAAATCAGTTACGTTTTTCTGGATATAATTTAATTAAAGATTGTTTATATTTACAAACATAGTGTGATAATTTAAGCATTAACTTTTGATCAAAGGGAAAATATCTTTTGAATTACAATGTGATCGTTAATGTCATCGATCAAATATCTAAAAATCCTTCGATTCTAGATTTGCAATCTCGATACTTCGGCAACAGAGGGATTTAAAAACTTGCGGGAATATCTCCGCCGATATTCGGTCGGGTTGGGGTGAAAAAAAATTTAGTCCATTCAACTTTTTCGAAGTAAACGAAAAACTTTCGTGCGGTGAAAGTTATTTCAATCTCGTTTACGGTTTTCCCAAAAGAAAGAAGTAAATACCGTAAATAGATTCATCGATGGAAAAAAATTTAGAGATTAAAAATTACTTGGAGAAACTTCCATTTTCCTTTTTTTTTTTTATAATTGTTCCCAATCCCTGGAACGAATATCTTGACGAATCTCTTCCAATATTACCTTCCACTTTTACGCAACGCGGAATCGTGCCTAACCAAGCGCCATCGCTGCAGAAAAGTCGATCGGTCGTCGAGTCCTCGAAAACGTATCCCTCGGTGCACTCGTAAACTGCGACCAGGTATCGATTGTACGGCGGTAGCACGCTCTTCCTTCTGAAAAAAGAAAAAGTAAAAAAAAGTAGAATAAAGTGGCATTGATATATCAAGTGAAAACGTTAATAAAATATGGAGCAACGTATCTCGATATGGAATCATTTTAACAGAGAAAATTAACGTACTAAGATCTGCAAAGGTATAATATTTTCACATTCGTTTGAAAATCTATCGGATTTTTCAATAAGAGAAACTCTTTCCAAAACAACGTTTGTTAATAGAATTAGCAAGATTGAACTTAAACACGTACAGAAAATCTTAGTTAGATTAGAACTTTGCCATATGAAGGCTTTCCATCGAAGCAAGTGCAGGATGTACAAAGATCGTTGATAGGTAATTTCAACTAGGAATATGATAATAACAATGTTGATAAGCTTGAGATCGACTTAAGCTAATAATCCATAAGATCCGTGAGAAGTTGGATAATTAGAATTTGCATGCATACGAGACGTTGTCACCGTTGAAACTTTTCCAACAAACCTCGTCAACTTTGTTAATAATTATAAGAATCAGCGAATCTGGCTGATAAAAACAACAAGTAACTTACCCACACACACATATATATAATTAAAAGAAAAAATAACTTAAAATTTACACGAGATTAAAAGAAATGATCAGGGAGATTTTTCGTTCCACCTCGAGGTGGATACAAACCTGGCATACTTGGCGGGATACGCGTTTTCGACCGGGGGTGCTTTGGTAAATCCTTTCCTCCGAGCTTTCATGATGCAGCTCAGATCCAGCCTCGACATTATTGTTTCATTCAATGCAGCGCGCGGCAGAGCCGGAGGCGGCGGTTCGACCGCCGACTTCTCGCCCCCGTGCCTCATCCTCTGCCTCCTCTCCTTCGCCTTCCTCCGCTTCTTCAGCTCGCCGATCCTCTTGCGCGCCCTCACCCGATCCCTAGCCGCCCTCTCCTCGCCAGCCGCCGAAATTGGATCATCGCCGAGATACACGTCGGTGGGAAAGTGTCGGAATCTGTTGTCTGAATGGGAATAGAAATCGTGAGAATAGAAACAGTTCTTTTTTTCTTTTTTTTTTGGAATATCTCGAAATCCGTGGCACGATTCGAGGGAGATATTGAGGTGAAGGTGAGAAGGTTAGAGATTTTGTGAAAAGCGAGAAAGGAATTTGAAAAATTGAGTGAATGTACGAGATTTTCTTTTTTTTTTTTTTTAGAATGAATATCGGTTGGGATGGAAAAATTTGGAAAGTTTAGTTTCTCCTTTCTTTGTTATTATATTTAATGTATCGAATGTTAATAGATTTGGTAACAAGTAGGTTATTATTTGGCGGAGAAAAATGAGAAAAATTATTTCGAGTGAATTGATAATCTCGGGAAGATAATTATTTATTTAAATAATTTTAATTCGAATATCAGAATAGCTGTTTTTCAATAAATAATATATATATATTTTTATGGTAGAAAGTTAAATATTTTAACCCGAGATGAAATTAAATTATCGTAAGAATTTATCTATCAACATTAATTAATTTCAATTTTATATTTTATTCTTCCTTTGACAAAAATTCGCGAATTTAATTAAGATTATACACAAGTGATTGTGCGGTTCTTTTAAAATAAAATGTACACGAACAATATGGAAAAGTTAACTATGCCCGATTATCGCAATATATATTCCACTGCAGCGCCTGACTCTGATGCCTGATAATTGCTATACCTCTGCTACTGTAATGCAATCTATCGTACAGTTATATTCTTTTCTCTCGGAGAAAACCACGCAATAACTATTATAACGTTCGTAATAAGCAGAAAGTAAAAATTATTAATTAGTATACCAGTTAAAATTAATTTTTACATTAAGAAAATAAATCTTTCTTAATGTAAACTCATCAACATGCGTTCCAATCTACTTAGAACTACTTTAAAAGTTGCTTTTCGTCTCCTGAAAGAATAATAGACGCAAGAAATCCAATTTATTCCTTAAAACAATTATTCGTACACTTTACTCATTAAAATCGGATATACCGATCTTATTACAAAATTTAAGATTTCAGAAGATGTCTTGTTCAATTCCATATACATATAACAAACCCAAATCTCAGGAGAATTTGAACGAGAACAAGAAATTTCCATTTTTAAGAATCTCCTTACAACCTTCCTCGAAAAATGCATCCTGAATTTACCTCAATTAAAATAACTATACACATTGATGCAATTCACTATACATCCATAATTCCACACTCTACATTTCTTCACTTCTTCACAAAATTTCCTCGCTCACCCAATTAACAATCATTGAATATCCAACTATTTTACAATCCGTCGATCGAAAAATGGAGCGAGACGCCAAATCGAATTCAAATTTCAGCGCAGATTGAATCGGGATCGCGTGGGTCGTTTGTCATGTTAGGACGAGCGTCATCGATTAAATTCAACGTGCGTGTGCGTTAATATTGTTTGTTACGGTGTCGAGGCGAGCAGTAAATCGCGATTACGATGATCGAGAGCGATCGAGGTCTCGCTCGGTTTCCGGCCGAGGGGAAGGGAGGGACATCCGGCAGAAACTTTGCTCGTAAGTGGCTCGCAGCCGTATTGAGCCTTCCGCCGATTTCGTTTCCTCGCCAGAGGGTTCCGTGGGGAGAAGTTGGTGGAAAGTTTTCCAACAGTTGATTTTTGAAAGATAATTGAAACAGGGTTAAATAGATTTTCGGATTGAGAATTTAATCTTCCGTGTGAAATTGGTATTGGAAAATATCTCTCGCTGATATATTTTACAAGGAAAAGGTTTCGATGAAGATTCGTGTATGAAGAATCAGTGAAGTCAAATTTTTAATATTTCTTTTTCTTTTTTTTGTTTTGTATATATTTTGTATAATCTCATTAAAAATATTTTAATTTCTCATTTAAATATTTTATAAAATTAAATATTGTTGGTATTATTGGTGTGTTATAATAGTTTATATTATAAATAATATATTGTAAATATGTAATATTTTAAATAAATGTTAAAATAAAATAAGAATTTAATATTGTTTAGTAAGTGGGAATATTAGAATAAACAGGATTGAAAATTGATTTAAATACGAGCAGGGAATATTTACATAGAGGATTGGGCAGAAAATTGAAAATATTAATGAGCATTATCATTTTCATGTTATATAAAATTCAAAATTTCAATAAAATCATTAATAATTTAATATTTTCAATTCATTTTTGGAATTAATCGAGGCAACGGCGATGAATATTTTGGGTGGGCTTATTATATAGAATTATTATTATTATTATTATTTTAAAATGTAAATTTATTATCATATTTATGACAATAGTCGAATTCTAAATAATAATCGCATCGAATATACAATCTCGATTCACAGAAATCCACACTAATTAACCAATAATTCTTCGCTCTATTCTTAGAACGGTTTAACGATCTAATAAACGAATCAACTATTCTAAAATTAGAAGATCGAATTCATTCCTTTTATATGCTGGAAAAAAATTCTTATATAATTAAACATTTCAATTTGTTATGCGATAAATTTCTTAAATTTTAACAAATTATCAAGTTTCGAAATATAATTTAATTAATATAATTTAATTAATATAATTTGACTATTTTATATTTTAATCGTTAATTAATTTCATTGTTATAGAATTTGAAATTTTTGATTTTATAACTATTACAATTATATTAAAAAGAGATCACAAAAATATTTTAATCGTGTGAATGTAGTTTCACTTCTAAAATTATTCAATCATTTTCGTTCCTCGATCAAATCGATCACTATCAAGAATTCAATGCCACGCGTTAAATTAGTTTGGTCAACGTAATCGATATCGCCTTTATGCAATGAAAATCGTTCAATGATTCATAACCGCACGATTTCGAAAGTTCGTAACTTTATTGTTACCCTAGTTCTGACTTTAGAAATCCTTTATCGATTAATGAAGTCGAAAGGTTTCATCGTCGAAACAATTTTCTTCAAAATTATAAGAATATTCCTCTCGAAAACCTCGTAAAAATTATCCAATTCTATTTAATATCATAAAGAAAATTATCCAATCCATGATCCCTTTGTTATTCTCAAGAACAAAAATTAACAAATAAATAATAACAAAGACAAAATCTTTAATTTTTATAATTTAAAAATTATAGATTTTATAGATGCTCTGTTAGTTATATCGAAATAGTATACAGTCGATTAAATTACTGATCGCACAATAATTGAAAATTTAACAAGGGTTGGGCTTTCTTTTCGTGATTCGTAAATATCCGAATTCAATATTATTCCATTCGAGAAAAACAGGTTTTAAAAATAGATACACCCTTGTCGCGTTTGCACAGGTATTCCATCAAATTAATAAATCATTGTCGGATCCAGTTACCATCCAACAGACCACACCCTCCGGGAAGATTTATAAAACGATATAACGTAAACTCGTTTGGAGGAGACAAGCCGTAAATTCGGTTGCGCGTCAAACGTACACATGTTTCGGGGCCGATTCTTGTAAGAAATATTGAAAACAAAGGATTTAAAGTCGAGGGCAGAAAGTATAAATCCGCTTTAAATCCATTTCTATTTACTTAATTCAGTATCTCCTCGACCGTGGAACGGTACGCACGGAATAAATCTCTCTCGTTCCATTTCCTTTTAATATTTATCCGTGTATTAGAAAATGATACGTGATTTTTTTATAAAAAAATATATTATCTTTACTTTATTTACTTGTATCATATTATATATTTTATATATAAAAATTATTGCTCACATTTTTTATTCAATCGAAATGTGTTAAATATACAAAAATATTTATTGTTAAATTATAGATTAGTGGAATTAAAAAATTGAATATTTCAAAAGGTAAAGTTTTAATGAATTATTTAATATAATAAATTTAATATGTAAATTTGTTTTTCTATTTTTCCATGAATTTATGCGAGAGCATAATCGAGATTGGATAACTGCCGCGTTTAGGGATGAAAAGGGTTGAACCTAGACTCGATGAAACGCATTACACGCACGGGTCTGAACACAGGGGTGAACACTGACACTCTCATTAAAAGCGTATCAGATAACAATCACCAGGGTTTATCAAGATCGTGAAACAGAAACCATTTGCAGAGTAATTTTCAACCAAGAGAACAGCTTTGAGCGATGAATTAACTCTGAACGCGAAATAATTACGGTCCACGTCGATAAACAATCCAACGGAATAAACGCGCCCCTTCCTCCCTTTCCCATTTCCTCCACCCTTTCGTTTTAACCTCAACCCCTCTCCCCTTCACAAATTCATTAATTTCAACTTTGCCACCAATTTTGGTGATTCGTTCGTTCCTCCATTTTTAAAAACGATTTTTAAAAATCCTTTTTATTTTTAAAAATCATTTTTAAAAATCCATAAACAATTTTATTTATTCCTGCGTGGGGGCGTTTTGTATAATTGATAATAGGCTATAATCGTATATTATTATTATTATTATTATTATTAAATTGAGTAATAATTTTCGATTGCATATCTTTTTAAAAATTAATGCAGAAAATATTATTTATTTCTCCATCGAGTAGAAGGATTAACAAAATTTTAAATTGGCGATACAAATTATTAATTTTCTTTAGATATTATTTAGAAAGATGAAAGGAAGATTAAAGGGAAAAAATTCATTTCTTTTTTCCCCTTTGTATTATGCGACGAATCGCTTTAATTACGAATACAAAGGGAAAGTTACTTCATTAAATGTTTTAAAGTTTAAAAGTATCTCTTAGGAAAAAATCTATAAAACAAGTACTTGAAGCGAGTAAGTTGCTCACCACTAAGTTCCTTTGCTTAATGTAAAATAATAATAATAATAATAATAATAATAATAAGATACGTTTGACTATAAGATAGAATCTTCACACAAGATTCAATTCTATGGAATCAATTCGGATATCAATTCTATTATCATTGAAAATATTTTCCATAATTCGATATTTTCCAAGACAATTCTTAAATTCTTAAATTTTACTTGAAGAAATCCAAGTATCTGCTTTAAACGCTACGGTATTTCTCTCACGTTATTCTATAAATAAAAGGATTTCGAAAGTATGTCTGTGTCTAAAAAAAGAAAAAATTCTTCCATTCTTCCCACATTTTCTTCCCCAACGCTATGAATTGATCTAATTGCGTGGGACATCTCGTGGACCGCATATAATGCAACCGTGCTTTCTGTCCAGGGTTGGGCAACGCAGTGGCCAACGCACTTGATTTGCACGCTGGAACGCGCGTGCACACGATTAACCGGCCATACATACGAAGGTTTTTCCGCGGTCTTCACTCGTCCCAGTTCGAGTCCATAGAATTAGCCGCACGTTAGTGCCGCATGTGTTCGCGACAGATTTATATATATACGTGCCACGATCTTACCGCGCTCTCGACCGATAAATTTAGGAAAAAACTGCCCGAAAAATTTGGGTAATTTATCACCAAGGAGGAGGGTGAAAGTTAGTTAACGATCAGGTTCAATAATCCTTTTGGAAATATATATATATATAATTCAATATATGAGATTATTTTTAAAATAGATGATGTTCATATCAGAACAGGAAGATTAAGAATAAAGGAAAATTTCTTCAAAAAGGATATTGAAATTATCTCGATTACATTAAATACTTAATTCGAATTTTTTATTTCAAACCAAGAAGATTCAAAGATGTAAGAAGTTGGAAATATAGGACACATTTCCAAATTACTCGATCAAATTCTTCTTTTTCAAAAATTTCACAAAATCTTCCTCTCGAAAAATCAGATTATTTAATTCTTAATAGGTTTGTTTCGTCGTGGAAAGAAAAGTCTCGCGATTAAATGAAAGGAGCAATAAAGATCGGCAAGAATAGGTCGCCAAAACAATCGAGCTTCCAACCCAGAGAGTTTTGTTCCAAATTACTTAACGAGTCTTGGAGGCTATAAACGGAACAAGTTGCGCAATATCCATTGGCCCGGCAAATAAAAGTTGCTAAGCCTTAACACTTGCAGCATTAGTTGGTTGCAGAGTTTGACCGCAGGCTTAGCCACGACGGATAAAGATCGCTGGGAAACCTCTGCTTGTTTATGGCCGAGTTATTGCAACGAGTTATCTTCAAGCAACTTCCAACAGATCATTTTCTCTTTCTCTTCTTTAATTCGTCGAAAAAAATATCGTGAAGAAGAAGAGATGGATAAATGAATAAATATCGAAAGTTCATTGTTCGAATCTGTTAAATCACAAGAAATCCGTTTGTTTTCCAAGAGATGTTTGTGGAAGACGAGATATTTATCCAAAAGGATAAAATAGAAATTCGAAATGAACCAAGTTTCCGTGGAAAATGTAAAGCAAATGTAAATTGTAAGATCTCCAGACTTGAAAAGAGATGCTGAACAGGATAAATTAAATTTTGAAGATTTTCAAGTAAAAGAATACCCTGTTTTTAATATAACGATATGTGCGAGAATTTAAGAATTTAATTTAAAAAGAAATATTTAAAAATTCAAAGATTTAAATTAAAATATCCAAAGTTCAAGCGTAAGATTTAAACGTTGAAAAATTCTAGAAAATCGAACCTGCCATCCATGAAGATTCATTCAAATTCATTCGCAAAGACCTTCCTTCGATCCTCCCCCCAATATTATCACGCAGAGAAACGAACAACAGTGTCGTGGACGATATGGTTACGTTTTGAGAAAGCGGAGATGTTATACGATACATTTATCTCGATCGCGGCAAATTCGAGGTATGCCATCCCGGTGAATCTGGTGGCCCTGAAACACGCCGAATGGAACAAGGGGCGACGCGTTCAGAAGGGCACGTTCCTTAACCGCCACTCGACAAATTTCCCAACTACTCGAGGAACGTTTCAGAGTTCTCCTAGGCCCTCAGCTATTTCTGAGGGGCAGACCATGGAATCGATCGTCGAATCGTCTTCGGTAATTTCCTCCCCTCCCTCGACTTTTTAAATGATACAACGAGAGAATTCTTGTTCCATTGAATCGTATTTTTTTGGTTTCTATTTTTCAGATCAACAAGTTGACGAATATTATATAGCGAGCTCCAGTTTGAAATTTATTAGCAATTTGTTGAAATGGAAAAGTGTTGCTTCGTAAATTATTGTTGAATATTAAGAGATATTAATTGTGTGTATATTTATAATATATTTGTATAATAATATGTGATTTTATTGCAGCATGACGTTCTATCTATCTCGTCTGCACGAGAATGACAAGAATAATAAGACAAGAATATAAGACAAGATCGAAGAAAAGATTGTTGCAAAAACAGGAGAATTATTGTAATGGAGTTGTATGTGAATAGTGTAACGGTTAAACTTAACAGAAGCAACATTTTAGAGTTTCAAGATACATTTTGTTCCTCAGACATTCCTCCTGGGGGAATTTTCTGAACCAGAATTCTAATATCCAGGAGTTGGGCAGAGTTTTAACAATTTTCTCAAACAAGGAAGGAGATGATAAGGCGTAGAACAAAGTTTGCAAAAATTTTACTTCGTTGCGTGATTTAGATTCGCTAAAGGACGAAAGCTGATGTAAGAAACCTCTAGAAAGAAATTTTGGTTATCGTTCTATTGTATTTTTTTTTTCAGGATGGAGAGAAAAGATATCCTTTGTTTAATAACTTTTGACCACTTTATATATTTATTGATAAATTTTCGTTCGATATTTGATAATTTTAAAATTAATAAAGGTAAAAGAAAATGTAAAAAGTTACGAATATAAATATTTAAAAATTATGTGAGGATTTTTACAGATAAATTCGTCTCAATAATTTTACTATAATTATTAGTCACAATTAATTGCAATCCTTACTTTTATTCTTTCCATCCTGCTATTAAATTCTAAAATCCTATATTCACTATCCTATATCTTTCTTAGAGAAATGTGAAATAGCTTCAGGCAGAATGCTAAAAGTATATCATGATTTATTTCAGATAAACCGATTGTTCTAACCAACAATAGATGTAAAGGAAACGTATAGATTATACACGTCAAAATTATGAGTTACAACCTCTAATATTACTCTAACAATAAAATTATCGTCGATAATATATAAGTATTAAACATTATCTTCAAACATGGAATAAATCAAGGCTAATAAAATATTTATTAAACTATTCTGCTTACATCCAGGATATATAAAAAAAATAAAAAATTAAACGTTGCATATCCTTTGAAAAATATTAATATCATATAATTAACATGACATTTTATTTTTCAGGTTCCAAATAATTATATTAGAAGAGAACGATTAAAATTATTTCAACGAATGAGAAACGAATGAGTGTTAATTTTCGAAACTATTATTGATATAAACTTCCCTCTCTGCTGAAATAAAAAAAATTCCTCGAGAATTAATTAATTTGCTTTTAAAATAAACCAACCAACCAGCCGAGATACTTTCCCGAGATATCTCTTACTTAAATATTTATTATTTTAATGAAAATGTAGTTGCAACCCCCTCACCTCAGAGAGAATTTATCAATTCTCCTTTTTTCTTTTTTTTTTAACATCGTTATATCTCCAACTAACGCCCCGTTTATTTCTTTTAGACATAAACAAGACAAGAAATTGCCGCCATCGAGAAATTACGCCACCTGAGAGATTGGGCGTATAAATCTGTATCAAAGCTTGTCCACGGCTCATACGGATCATGTATGGGAAACTGGTCTCATCGTTAAGAAATTCCCAAAGCGAATTGTGATGTGGAAAATACGTGTGGAAAAAAGAAATAATGTGAATGAAAATTGTATTCGTATCCTCATTTTAAAATTTAATCAAAATATTGTCTTTTCGCAGGGAAAAAAAATCTCGTATTATAAATTTGAAAACGGATGTTCAAAAAAAAATAGGTTGCAAAGGGAAAAATAATTTCATTATTTGAAACGTAATAATGATAAAATAATGATAATATAACGTTTGATATGACAATGTATGATACACAGAGAACATAATTTTTACCATTTTTCACCATTTTTATTAAATATCGTTGGTAATGAAATTTAAGCGAAAAGGAAAAACGAGAAACATAATTAAATAAAAACGTTCGGATTTATCACTTTTGGAATATTCACAAGGATATGATATATATAACTCGAAGAATGAAAAGGAAAAAAGAAAAATATCAACTACCTACTGAAACTTTCGATAAAAAAAAATTAAAAGAAGCTAAAAGCTTCTAAAATTATAATGTAAAAAGAAGATTAACATCATTTCCATTCCAATGAATAACTCTCGTATTTAAATTCCCTAAGTATAAAATAAATTTCTTGGGAAAGAAGTTGAGAAAGATCGAGAGGAGAAGAATTGTAGCGTATTAAAATACGATGCAAAGGAGGGAGTCACGGGAGACGATATCAAAAATGACACTCGCTATCGTATGCATCACACCTAATATTCCTGGCTCCATTTCGTGGAGGGCCGTTTTAACCGTCGATCGTTTATCAGAGCTCGTAAATCAAATAACCGATACCCTCGTGGAAATGCAAAATGGCGATGAAGTGGAGGAATGATGGTTCCTCGCGAAAACGATTGAAACTCCTTTTTTTTTTTTTTTTCGAAGGAAAACCATAGCCGATTTATTCGCTCGATAAGACAGCTCGCGAGATGCTTGTTATCGGTCGAACCGTCATTTTTTACCCGCGAAATACAAGGTTTTACGGAGGAGATCGTTGGCGAATTTGTTGAGAGAGGATACGTGATTTAGGTTAGTTTTAGGTGATTGAGAGGAGTTCGTGTGATTTTAGATTGGTTAAATATTTGATTATTCCTCGAGGGGAGAGCGTATCGATTTTCATGAAATTTTACGAATAGCCGAGGAATTTAGAAATGTTTTATTTGATATCGGATGGAATTCGGATCGGATTCGAATGGTAGGAAATTTATGGAATATTCAGTTTCGAATATTTATACAGGATAATAAACGTTAAAGTATTAACTTTTTGCGGTTGTGCGTTCAACATGTTATTTCATTTGTTTCTCTGTTCTTAAACATACAAGATATCTGTTTGCGATACGATTTGATATTTTTATTTCTAAATTTAAATTTTGAAAGTTATCTTGTTAGAAACTCGTTGAGATATGTTCGTAGAAAGAATTGTGGAATAGAACAATATAGTTTTAAAATTAGAATAAGAAGGATAAGAAGTTGTGATAAAATTAATTCAAAAATTTCCTATTTATTACGAATATAACGCGCATAACTTCGACCAATTAAAATACTTGGCGAAACGTAGAAATTTTGCAGTCAAACAATTTGACACAATAATTGGCGTTTCTCCTACTTTCTAAATATGGCATTTACACTCCTAACGAATATTAGTTCAGCCCTTTTAACCAATCATTCCGTGCATTCATTCCTTAGTCAATTCGATACAGTTCATTGAAATGGAGCTCTATCATGATTTATTAACGCCTACGTTTTCGCTCTTTAGTCACAATCTCCCCCACGTTAACGCAATCGACGTTAATAATCCAGTTGCGCAACATCTCTATTCATTTTTAACTTCAGAATAAATATCCTGTACGATTTAAAATTTTGATAAATTTTTTCAATAATTTCAACGTTATAAAATTACAATTGATATCGATGGAATCGTTAAAATCGTTTCAGATTTCCAGGCATTAAGATCTTTAAGATTTTCTAACGCGAGTTTCTAAAAATTCCTCGACTTAGATTTTAAAATCCCTTTAAAATAACATCTATTTCAAAGTTCTTCCATGTTATAATAAATTCCTAGAACGAATTAATTTAAAATTTCCAATTAGACTTTTATCGATTCTTCTAATCAATCCAAAGATTTGCTGTAAAGATTTGATGTAATCCCTCTCTAGAATATTCGACTCGTTAAAAACTGATTTTACAATCCTCGTGATACCTCAAGATTGAACTCTGATGCAAAGTTTCCAAATGAAAATGTCTACCGAGACATTTCACAATTTTAAAATCATTCCACGCGAATATTTGACAAATTTAATCTCGTGGCTTATCTCTCCAACTCGTGATAATACAATCACGAATATTTACTATGAATTTCTAATATATGTATACACTTGGTTTGTTTATTCCTATTGTACTTTTTTCCCATAGTATCGGGATGCTGCGTTCCAAAAGCTTTCAAAGGGATGAAACAGGGATGCTGTGGATGCACAACCCTTGGCCGGTTCCTCTTTTCGATCAGTGTCTGCGGGGCTAATTATGCTAAACGGTGGGGCAAAGTTGTTGGTCAAAGCGAGGCAACATAAGACGTAAGAGGAATGAAAGCGGAGGCAATATCCTTTGGACGGATTGAAATTCCTTGAGCGTAAACGGTGTGGACGAAGAATCGATCAGTATTCAGAACTGGATATTAATTTCCGGGAGAGCAATGCCGTTACAGAAATTTTTATTTCGCGCCCCTATCGATCGAGTGAAATTTTAGAGAAGGGTGATAACGATAATGGTCCACTCAATTGAATAAACAGATAATCTTTCCTAATTTTCTCTCATCCCTTGCTCGAGTTTATATAGATTCAGGATTTTAAAATTCTAGGGATATTAATTAAAAACTGTTCTATCTCCGAATTCTTTATCATTTCCTTTATGCGGTGAAAATATCTGATGATTTGATTTAGTTGTTAATGAAATAATATGATATCCTTGATGATATATTACGTAAAAAAAATGTAATTTTATATTTTGGACTTTTGTCGAAAAAAAGAAATGAATCTGATCCAGGATTATATATTCAATGTATGTATTATAATTATTATCAGATATTTATAGATTGAAATTTGAACGAATATGAATAGAAGAGAAAAAGAAGTTAAATAGAGATTTAATAATTTTTCATGAAATATATAAAAATACCCGTATAAAGAAACGTAACTTTATTCATATTCGTTAAAATTCCATATATTTGCATATCTAGACCGAGCACATTTTTACAGACACGAATTAAATACTTTCTTTAATTCCAAAGTACAATATCTTTATAACAAATCTTAGTTCCTTAGAATCGATCTCCCATACACGAAAAGAAATCGTGCATAATTCATTCCTTCAACTTTTCGAACAAAGATATGCCCGATACACGCGCAATCGTTCCGCGATTCAACTTTAACGATTTAAAACGCATCATATTCGCATTAAATCATCGACGAGGCTGAACCAGATGGAGAGAGGGAGAGGAGGAAAAAACGTGGAAATCTAAATCGAGCGATTTTAACGGGGGCGGAAATTAAAGCGGAGATTCGCGAAACGCGGCGAACGTATTCATCCTGGATCGTCCGATCCCGCCGCGATTTTATTTTAATTCGAACTTTTAGCACAATCGCGTTCGGCAATGCAATTTTAATGGCTCTCTGCTTGAAACTTGGCTAACAGTTTTCCCATTGTTATCGCATAGAAACTACAAAACCTCGCATGGAGCAAGTTGGCGGGGGTTGAATTTTTAAATAATAATGCGCCCCCGAATAGAATTTTTTGAGGAACATGCTGAGAGGGAAGGAGAAGGGAGAAAGGAGGGGGGATCGATCAAACATTGATATATAATCATAATATATTATAACAAATTCCGTGTATTTTCTCTCGATACATTCCAAGTGATAACAAATATTAAAGTAAGTAAAGATGTTAATGATGAAATATTAATTTAGACGTAAATTATAGATCTTTTACTTTTAAGTATATCGTTAATTCTTTAATTTTAATAAAAAATTAATTGTTTCCAGATTCAATTGGAGAAATTAAGAAAATTTTTTACTGAAACACATTTTGTGAAATACATCATATTATCCAATATGAAGAATGCTCGAATATAATATAATATAATTATTATTTTCTTCAAATTGAACATTCTCGTAATATATTACTATATATAATCTAAAATAAAAATTCCACGGATAAATGTATACAAACTTTCATCCGAAGAATTCATTTCTGAAACGGAAATGGCGAAGAACAACAAGCAAATCGACGACATATACCATTTCATTCCCTATCTATCGATTTATCTAACGACGACGACTTACAATCCCCGATTTTAATGCGAGCAACCCGGCTGCATCTTTCGCGGGACAATCGTGGAACGATCGTGGCGCATGAGAAATGTTCCACGGAGCAAAGAAACGGCGGAAGTCTCCCCGCCGGTTAATGCTCTTTGTCCTTCCAACAAAGGGGGCGTCCTTTGTGCCTGAACGCGTACCGCCACTTTTTGAACGATGTTTTCCCGTGAATTTTCGCCCCTTTCATCCGTGAAATAATGCGGCAAATAATTCATTGGGAACACGAGAACCAAGAAAGGGAAAATACCTCGTGACGGAAGTTAACGGAAGCGGTGAAGTTGAAGGGAACTTGGGAGGAGGAGGAGGAGGAGGTGCAGGGTTTGTCGGTTGGAGCGTTACGGTTGCCATGTTGGAGAGCGGTTAGGAAGGGAGGGAGGAGACCAAATTCGAGAGCAAATATCCGAAATTGAAGCAATCGAAGCGTGTAAAATGGTCGGTCAATGAGAAAGTTCTGGTACAAGGGGAAGTTGCCGGGTTTTGTACGCGAGAACGGTGATAATGTTATTACGTTTTCCGCCGTAGTTTCCGCCAAGAGTGGTAAAAGTGGTTGATCTGAAAACGGAACGAGATATATTTCCATTGACAGTTCCTTCCGGGGATTGTGGAGGGAGAGAATCGAGATCGATCGATGGACGGATCGATTCTCCAACAACTGGCGAAGCTATTGAGATTAAGGTTATTATTGGCTCAACTTTCTATAAATCTTTGAATATAGAGGGAACTGGAATTTGTATAATTTTTTTTCATAGGGTAAGTAAAATATCTATATGTAAAACGTGTATATAAAAAATTAGAAATTGTTTGGAAGTAATTGATTTAAAATTCTATCGATTTCTTATTAATAAAAATCCTCAATCTGTTGTTACAATTTGTTATTAATAAATTTTCAAATATCAATATAAAGGGTAAAGGCAAATAACTGTTTGTTGATGCAGATACTATTAGCATCCAATCGTATAATCCAATTATTAATATATAAATAATGTTGCACTGTATCAGGATTGATTTAATTTTGAGAACGATAATGATGTAATGATCGAATTATGGAAAGAAATATTACGAATGAACAAAAACTAATCAAATTTTATCTATTTGATCGTATTTCTATTTGTTAGGATAAAATGAAAAAATTCTTCATCGATGAATGCAACATTCGTAATAATGCATCATTCTCGAATGTAAATTTTTAATAAAATTTATATATAATCCTCTTTTATACTCAGGATTATAAATATAAAAATATACGTATAACGTATATAAATTAAAAATAAAAAAAAAAGACAAAAAATAAATGGAGGCATAAAATATTTCTTTCGCAAAAAAAAAAAAAAAAATAGCTTAACATATCAAATTTTTTATCAAACGTCGTTTTAAAAATGCATCAGCAAACTTCAATTATATTAAATTATATTTCCAACTATTTATTAATTAAAAAATTGATCAAAATAAATTAAATAATTCCTAAAAATTCCTATTTTTTCGAAAAAACTAACAAATATTCAAATAAAATATATTGTCGATAAATTAAAATGTGATAAAATTATTTTCTAACAATAGTAGTTTTCAAAAATAATATTATGAAACGACAATTAATTAATTCCCAATTAATAAAATAAAAATCCCAAACTATCTTATCCTTTTTTCTTTTTTTTTTTTTACGTAAATATATTTATAATTATAATTTTTAAACATATAGTAATAATTCACGTGTATCATATAATAATAAAAATCTACAATTTAATTAATTCTACCTCCAAAACAATTAATCCTCCTAATAAAAATAATTCCAAAGCATTTTGTTTCTTTTCTAAAAAAAAAAAAAAAAAAAGAAAAAAAATATGAATCGTTTAAAAACACGGGTGAAAAATTTCATCAACGAACATGTCCTATTTCGCTCGTCCAGTGAAATCAAATTTGAGAAGGAAACATTGTTTTCAAAAAATAACGAGGGCTTCTGTGCGCATTTGAGAGTAAAGAAGCGTTGTTGAAACACCGTGAAACTATTTCATCCCTTCGTAGTTATTGATAATCAATAGGGCAATAAAAAAAATATATATTGGGTCGTTACGAAAATAACGACCCAACACATTTCAAATAGCAACGAATCACGCGATAGACTTAATGGTTGATAGGATTTAACGAATAGATAAACGAAATAGAAATATCAAAAGTAAAAATACAAGTTGATTTTGCAGAATGTAGAATGTGAAAAAGATTAGGGGAGCGAAATGATTTCAAAGTGAATGGTAGACCGTGAAATTTTCCACGACAGAGGGATTTTTTTTTTTTATAGGTATAAAACGTTTTTTAATTTTCAAGTACCGAGAAACATGGTAACTCGAATTCTCGTGTTCCGGCCATGTAAAACTGAATTCAGATATCCTTTTTTTTTTTTTTTTTCAATTTTTCGAAAGGAAAATAGATAAATAGTAATGGTGGGAAAATCAGGGAAATTTTACAGATTGTGATAACTGGAGTGGATAAAAATATGATGAAAATTGTAAAAAATTGGAAATATTGTAAAATTAAAAGAAATTAATGAAAAAGATTTTAATTATATTTTAAATTTTAAATTTTCTTGATATATTCGATATTAAGTTTATCGTTTTTTTTAATTAATTCTAAGATTGGCATATTTTGTGTTATATAAAAAAATTCAAAAAATTCCAAATAAAATTGAATCGTTATTTTCCTATCTTATTCCAAATCGTTTATATTTTGTTCGATAGAAATTCGATAGATTTTAAATTTATTACTCTCCTCTACTTAACAAAGATATAATGAACAATACTACATATGTTAAATTACATCATGGTACCAGCATTTGAAACTCTTATCCATCAATTCGATCTACCAGTCGAGCATGGCCATTGCTCAACCGATTTTGACGTGTTACAAAGTCAATCCTTTCGGTGAGTGAAATTGAACTCATATCTATTTACTTCGACAGTGTTCGATACCAACTGGTTCATCTTGTATAAAGTATATGTATACATCATCTGTCAAATTGAAGATCAATGGATACGTCATTGATCAAAAAAAAAAAAACTTGAGACAAACTGGTTTTTTAATAAAGGGTCAGTTTGTCAAACTTTCGAACACTTTTCGTGATATAAATTGCCATAGAAATATCGCGTTGATACTATTAAAATTTAATATATTACATTAAATTAAGTCAAAATTTAATTTAAAATTTTATTTCTCTCAAAAATATATTTTTAAATTTTTTTACAGGTACGTATAACTTTTCAATTAAAAAGTCCATTCTATATCTGCAACAATGTCTGTTTCCATTGTCCGATTCGAATTGAAAAATTAAAATTTTTATATACATAAAGCACGCAATAGCTTTGTGGGAAAATCCTAAGAGAAATCGATCCAAAGCTTAAGTGAATAAAGGCCAGGTATAAATTCGGGTTAGAGAAAGAAAAATTGAAATCATTTTTATTGAATTAGATTATACATAAGATGAACGAACAGCTATACAGTTTTGTTAAGTTTATAAAAATTTAATTCAGACTAAAGCAATAAAATTACAATCAGTTTTAAGATGAGAAAAATTCTAGAAAATACAATATCATCTATACTATTTAAAAATAATAAATACATATTTTTTTTCGTTTCATTTATTTTTTTTTTTATTTTTAATTTTATATAATTTATTACAGATTGAAATTTGATTAGATTTAACTAGAAGACTATTCTTTATATTTCTTCGTTTGATCACATTTTAACGAAATATAATAATCCATTTTATCGAAAATTAATTGTATATATTACGTATTTTGTTATTTGATTATTCAGTAGAAAATTATGTAGCAGAATTTGATTAATAAAAATAAGTTATTATAGAAATCGAATTAATATTGAATGATAACCAAAATTATCAAAAGAGACAAAGATTAAAAATCTTTTTATTTATTATAATAAACCATTGATTCTTTGACGTGTATTGTACAGAATCAAACGATGAAATGAAATGAACAATTCTAGGAATTGGTTGTGTTAATAATGAACATTTGCCAGCAATATTTCTCGTTACAAATGACCTATCATATATTCACACTAATAAAGACTTGATCGATTGACTCGTGATTCGATTGACCGGTTAATCTTTACAAATTACAGATTGCCAAAAGAAATAAAAAGTTTTTAACGAAACGAGAATGGCAAAGATGAAATAGTTCCTGATTCTTTTATAGAAATAGTATATTTGAAAAACGATGATATAATAACCATATATAAAAGCCATACTATACTGATAACAAATACATTCTTTTATTTTATATTAATATTTTCTGAATATTATTTATAATGTAAAATTGAAAATCAATAATAATTTGTTTTACATTCTATTTTTTGTTGAAGCAAAATAAATCGAAATAAAAGATCATTCAAGACGTTAATATATAACCTTAATTTATTTCAATATAATGTTCTCTTTGCATGATCGTAGGAACATTAGATAAATTTCATTATGACATATTTTTGATTGCAAAAGAAAGAGAATTTTGCAATAATTATATTCATTTGTTGTTTAAAGTAATCTAAAGTATTATAAAAAGTATGCAAATTACGTAATTTTTTCAGATTATATAGCTGATGCAACAATATTACAATGCTAATATATATCCATATTAATTTACGATTCAAATTTTTTTTTTATATAAAAAATTGAAAAATATATATCTTAATATTTCGAAAATTACAACTATAAATTATTTAAATCATATTATAGAATATTAAATCTATCTAATATATTTTTAAATAAATTGCGTAATTACATACTTTTCAATCAACGACGTTCCAGGCAACGACGTTTCGTTGAATCTCATTTTAACGAAATTTAACAAATTAATTTATTATATTCTTCTATTCACTTTCATTAAATAAATATTTACACAATAAATACACTTTTATTTAAAGAAAACTAACACAATGCACCGATAAATGAATAAAAGTCAAAAAGCAATCTACGAAAAGAACAATTTTGCGCGGGAATTGCGTCACAAACTGAACCAGACGCCATATTGAAAGAAACTAGTATTATCCACTAAAATGAATACCATTCCATCTGGTGACATTCTCATGAAACTATAATATAATAATTCACCAATCAGAGTCTTTCTTTTATTCTGCATAACGACCAATTACAAATCTTGTTTCATCCGTTTAATTTGAAGAAATGACGCAGTGAAAAAGGAAAACGGTGAAGTGTGAGTTTCTGTGGAAAAATTATTTCTTTGAACGAAATTTTCGCAGTTATTTCAAAGTTTCTTGTTCATAGCATTGGATTGCTAAAGATCCAAGGCATTTCTAAATGTTTGTTGAAAAATGTGATTTGGAAATTGTGAAAATACTTCGTGAAAAGAAAAATTCATCCTTCAAGATTTTGAATTTCTATCGGAAATGAAAATGAAAATGGACGAGTTAAGAATAAGAAAAAGAACAAGTTATAATTACAAAAGGACAATTATAATGTTATAACGGTGATATAAATTGCTGGGGACTGATAAAGCAAGAAAGAATTTGGTCGACATCGAGGTTATATTCGAGAATTAACAAGGTTAGTGAATGATTTTATTTCTTTATTTTTTCGTCATCTTTAAAAAAAGAGAAGATTAGAAGTATAAAATGGTAGTAGACATAAATAGCGGAAAAAATAGGATGAGAGTCATAGATTTTATAGAGGAAAATTAAACGGTAGATTACTTTGCATGAACATTAGCATCTTCTCAGGCAAAAGATTATACTTAGCATTTTGGAATTAGAATTTTAAAAATGTATTTTATAATAGAGTAAAAATAAATTTAAAATTGAAAATAAATCGGTATTAAAGTACTTTATTCTAAAGTACTTTACTCTATCAGAAAAAACTAGAAACATATACATACAATATAAAAATTTAAAAATATCTACAGTCTTTCTTGATATTTTAAGTAGAAAGATAATAAATTAGAATAGTTTATAATACAATAGAATTTGTCATTTTGCTAATCAAATATTTGCTTTAATAGAAAATATATAGGGAAATAATATAGGAAAAAAGTTTTTTTTAAATAAATCTATAGTCTTTCTTGATATTTTAAGTAGAAGGATTACAAATTAGAATAGTTTATAATACAATAGAATTTGTCATATTGCTAATCAAATATTTGCTTTAATAGAAAATATATAGGGAAATAATATAGGAAAAAAGTTTTTTTTAAATAAATCTATAGACTTTCTTGATATTTTAAGTAGAAGGATTATAAATTAGAATAGTTTATAATACAATAGAATTTGTCATTTTGCTAATCAAATATTTGCTTTAATAGAAAATATATAGGGAAGTAGTATAGGAAAAAAGTTTTTTTTAAATAAATCTATAGTCTTTCTTGATATTTTAAATAGAAGGATTATAAATTAGAATAGTTTATAATACAATAGAATTTGTCATTTTGCTAATCAAATATTTGCTTTAATAGAAAATATATAAGGAAATAGTATAGGAAAAAAGTTTTTTTTAAATAAATCTATAGTCTTTCTTGATATTTTAAGTAGAAGGATTATAAATTAGAATAGTTTATAATACAATAGAATTTGTCATTTTGCTAATCAAATAACATTTGATTTAATAGAAAATGTATAGGAAAATAGTATAGGAAAAAAGTTTTTTTTAAATAAATCTATAGTCTTTCTTGATATTTTAAATAGAAAGATAATAAATTAGAATAGTTTATAATACAATAGAATTTGTCATTTTGCTAATCAAATAACATTTGCTTTAATAGAAAATATATAGAGAAATAGTATAGGAAAAAAGTTTTTTTTAAATAAATCTATAGTCTTTCTTGATATTTTAAATAGAAATTTTAAATAGTTTATAACAGAATCTTTCATTTTGCTAATCAAATAACATTTGTTTTAATAGAAAATATATAGGAAAATACTATAGGAAGAAAGTTCTTTTTAAATAAATCTACAGTCTTTCTTGATATTTTAAGTAGAAAGATAGTAAATTAGAATAGTTTATAATACAATAGAATCTATTATTTTGCTAATCAAATAACATTTGTTTTAATAGAAAATATATAGGAAAATAGTATAGGAAAAAAGTTTTTTTTAAATACACCTATAATCTTTATTGATATTTTAATTAGAAAGATAATAAATTAGAATAGTTTATAATACAATAGAGTCTGTCATTTTGCTAATCAAGTAACATTTGCTTTAATAGAAAGTATGTAGGAAAATAAGTTTTTTTAAATAATTAGAAATAAAATAATATAAAAAGAAAATTAATTATTAAATTTCATTCAATTTTTCATTATTATTCCAATAAAATTTTATATATCAAATTAATATTTCAAAAACAATTAATTCTATATTTCTATATTTTCAAATCTATATTTATCTAAATATAAAAAAATAGGAAGGGAGTTAGCGAAATATAACGTTCTTCAAAATTTCCTACGAATCCCAATATTGAACATCCAGAATGAACAAAAAAAACTTGTTCCCCGTGCTTTGACCAGCTTTTATAAATCGTACTTTTAAATATCGTTGGAAATTCTGCAATATTGCGTGTCGTTTCATCAAGGCACGAGTCACACATGCCAACAAATTAAAAAAGAAAAAAGGAAAAATACAATCTTTTTTTCAATGACGCGAGAATAATAATAAAATTCTATCAAATACGTGATTTAATTTATCAAAATTGTTTCGAAGATTCTACAAAATTAACCGAAAACGAGAAATAAAAAAAAAATAGAAAAAAATGTAAAAAATAAAACAATCAGATTAAAAATAATTGATATTTCGTTATTCTATTTCAATATATATAGTTTATAATTTTCGATCTCCTTCAAATCCATTTCGTTAAATGTAACAGCACGATAACATTTAGAATCATTGTTCTCTAGGATTCGGTCGTATAAAGTATTCTGTGTTCCTCGGGGAAACTCCAAACCGAGAGTCTCGTCATAAATCCTTGTCTCCTTCGTCTCTATCTTTCTGTCAATCGCAATCCTCCTGTCTGACTTTTCTCGTGTCATCGTCGGCTTTTTAGATGCGATCGCACTGACCAAACAGAATTTTAAACCCTGGGTCATCGCGAATAACTGCGTCTACTTTCGAATTATGGCTCTCCGCGTTTTAATCGTTGGTCAACCGCGATCAAGTTAGAATATATTGCATGAATATAGGTACAATATATATATATGGTAGATTAAATATGACGATATTAAATTAATGATGCATAAATGATCAATAAAATTATAATATTTATGTTTGTTAAATACGTAAAATATTTTTAAATAGTTGATTCATCCATTAAAGTAGGATAAGATTTATTTATCGAATTATAAATAATTTAATTTTGTGTTAGAAATGCTTGAATATATTTATTTTATTCGTTATAGCATATGAATTATAGAATTTTTTAGTTTTAATAAATCATATCTATTTTAAATGATTGTTAAAAATTTTCGAATGGATAATTAATTATACAGATTACATGGGTAATTAATTTTTTGAATTATTATATTATAAATGGCAAGAAGTCTTTCCGTTGAAATTTTGTTAAATTTTTATTCGAATTCTTTTGCTTTCAATGTAGATTGGTATTTTTCATATACATTCTGTTAAATAATTCATAGCCTATTGGACAAAATTGGTCCACATTGTTTGGCAATAAAGCAAAATGACCAAGATTTGTGTTGTCACAATAACGTTAACATCAGAATTGATTTAGAACGAAACGAAATGAAACGTGAATTGAAAACGATGAAATTACCTTGCAACATTTACTTGGGGAATAGTAAAAATGAATGAAATGATAATGGAAAAGAAAAATGTAATAATTAAATTCATCATACCGTTAACAAGTAATAAGTAAGTTTTATCTTTTCAAAGTTTACACAATTATACACAATTAACTAATAAGAAAAATATAAAAAAAATATATTTAGAGAAATTTATAATATATTAAAAAGATAAATTCAAATTAAGGTTAACCGTTAAGAACTTAGACTTATGTTTAAAATTAGCAAGTTATAGTCGGAAGTTGTTTGCTTCTCCATAAAATTTTTCCAATTTATTCCCGGAAACTAAAAAACTACAACTATTCACAGTAAAATGTTCAAAGTAATTCAACTTTTTCATGCGTGAAAACAATTTCTTATAACTCAGTGTTTCTCAACGTTCCCGCTTCCCAAACCGGAAAATTTCTACATTTTGGAACAGGCAATTAAAAACAGTCGATTTAAAAATAAAATTCCACCCTCCTCTCATAATTTCCAAACCTACGAGAAAATTGAAAGCGTTTTCAATTCCTTTCCCATATTTCTATCAAAATAAAAATAATCTAATTATTCCTCTTTCTCCAAACCACAGGTAATTAATTTTTTAACTCTATTTAATATCTCAATATATCTCAAATCATAAAAAGATAGATAAGAACCACAGCGTTAACCACAGGGATGGTTGGAGATGGAGAGAATATCCAAGCTATTTTACAATACAATATTATACAATAATATATTTTGCAATAACTCGATCGAAAAAATCGTTGAGGGGATGGGACGCGAATAAAGGAGGATTGCGAAACACTGGGTATAACCTTTTGCCCCGCGACAGTTTTACGAGCGGAAGGGCAAATAGAGTTTGACCGTTCGCTGGACTCGAAGATAAGGCGGGTACATTTTCTGTTTTCGTGCGAGTTTCGCGAGTCCCAGCGGGGATTTCTTCATAGTCGGGGTCGTGTTGACAAACGGAACAGGCGCGCCACTACGCCGTGATATCTCGGTTTCTTTGATGGCCGACCGCCGTCCGGGGACCTTCTCGCGGGTAAATACGCGCGAGTGTATATCTGTGCCTGCTCCTCGACTCGAGTGGAATACCGTGACCCCTCGACCCTCTTTAAGGAGTGCTTCGATGAGTGGCCACTCTGTACCCGGAGAGTCGATCCGGAAGTATATCGGCTTGTCTATATCACTCTCTCGCTCATCCAAACGTCTTTTCACAGATTCCAGGGCATTCTTAGCTTCTGTTTATAAATGTGCAAAAAAGTGTGACAGATTTCGACCGTGCAACGATACGTGAACAATAAATTCTTCGTTGATGAATACGCGCCTTTATGATTGCCTATTTTTATTATATCGAGATTGAAGGATACGTGTTAAAAAGTACAGTGAAATCTTTCATTTCGAATGCTTGGAATGTTGCAGATGATAGCCAGCTATGCGTTATATACAGTTAGAATAAAAATGAAATGATTGAATAATTTAATAATAACAATGATGGAGGAAATGACGTTGGAAGGATGCTTTGGATAATTTCTAATAATCCGATGGAAATTTAGAAACTTTGTGTTCAATGTAAAGGTATTAGTAAAATAGATCATCTTCTTAATTTTAATACCGATTACTAGAACTTAATATTCCATCGATTAAGCTATCTTAAAATTTAATATATTTTAGGTATTAAATTTTTATCTAAAATTTATATCTAATAAATTCAGAAACTATTCTTCGCGTACCCATTAATTCCAGTACAAATTTTATCATTCCATAAGTATCTGCCTTAATTCGAGACCGGTACATGGACGAAAATACTGTCGATTTTTAATCGACCGAGATCGATACAGCTTTCGAGGTGGATTTCGCTAGTAATTAAGTCTGTTCATTCGGGAATGCAACGAATTATCCCCTCTGGTTGCTCGAACGTGGAGAGGGGACGACTTAATGACTGCGTTGTCGCGGGACTCCTCGCGTGTTAAATTCCGGGACGTCGACGAAGACGTCCCGCCGCGATACACAGCTTCCACCGCGTGCAACGATAACGGCATAATGGATCTTCCGCGTTTAATCTGCGATCTCGTTCGATCTACCCGCGCCCCCTCTTAATTAGCTTTTATTCCGGGATGCGACAACTTTAAGCGGGTTGTGTGCCCGGAAAAGTGGGGATGTTGTGGAAACTTTGATGATGAGAATCGGTTATGAGAGCGATAATACGAGGTAACAAACTTTTTCGGAATTTAATGATAGTTGAATTTGAATTTGAATCGATTCTTATATATTTTTTATGTTTTTTTTTAATTAGAAAGTTTTATCTTGCTACTTTTATAACGATGATACGATATTTTCTTTATTTTTCTTGGTATTTATGGATAGCTTGGTGGATACAAATAATTATGGAAATTGAAAAGGATAATTAAGGAAGGAGATATAACAAGTTCACTACTGAAAATGTCGATCATCTTTTTAATAGTATATTTTCGAAACAAATTTTTTTATTGTCAAGAAGAATATTTATGTACATCTCTCTTTTCAGTTTTGTCAAAATTGGATCATTGTTCTCATTCAGAAAGTTTTATCTTGCTACTTTTGTAACGATGATACGATATTTTCTTCGTTTTTATTTTTTGGACATTAAAATAATTAGGGAAGCAGATTCTTTTTTATCAAGAACAATATTTAAATACATTTCTCTTTTCGGTTTTATCAAAATTGAATCGTCGTTCTCGTTTATTCTTCTTCCTGTCTCGTCTTTAAATTTCGCATATTTTGATTCTATAAACATTGAACTATATTATATCTCACGAGATCGGAGTAATTAATTAATTGTCACAAACTTGTTTGAAAAGAAGTCGTGCACGAAAACTAAGTTGAAAAAGTACGAGTGGCCACTTCTTTTTATCTGCTTTTCCGTTTTTATCAAACGTAGAAAATTGGCTACTCTTTGACTTTTATACACGAGCTATGAGTTTGAACAGGTTCGCCATTTTCCTCGACACAGAACTTTTATCAAGCGCGCATTTACCATCTTCCATCGATCCTCATTTTTTCCATCCATTTTCTACGTTTGAAAAACGATTTATTCAATCTCTTAATTAATTATTACCAAAATGTTCTCTTAATTCTTGAAACGTTTTCAAAATTTTCGTACATTTCAAATATTCCCAATCAAATATACATCGATCGTTAATTTACAATTAAATTTTCTATAACGTTTAATAAATTTTATACAGGATATCAGGTATTAATATGTACTTTACTAATTATATATACACAGATACACATACCAATTACAATTTATTATCAATTACGAATCATTCGTATTAATAATCATTTATTTTTCGCAGTGTACGCAATAATAACCCATCCATTCGTTTCTCTCTAAAAATTATCTCCACGTGAATGAACGTACAAAGCATTAAATCCCATATGTATGAAAAATGTAGGACGAAAAACATTCTAAATCTTTTTCATTTTTGATTGGCGCGTCATAAACTCATATTAAACTCGTATTGCTGTGCGTGTATTTATACAACGAGGCGGGCGAATCATTTTGAAAACCGAAATCGTGTTCTCACGCGAGTAACACGCTGAAGCACTTAAAAGGATGTGAAAAGGCGCGCGAATGTTGGAACACGTTGTCGAAAGCATTGAAAGAGACACAAGAGCACCGCGGTCGCACATATGGAAACACGATATTGACCCGAAACATTCCTCACCCCTTTGCTGTTGAAACATGCTTCTACGAAGTCTATAAGCAGAGATGTAATGGATTCGTGGAAATTGTCACGAATTAATTATCCACTTTTATGCCACGATCACCACAACCCTTTCCTCGCGCTCGAATCGTCGAAATTTAAGGCTGTGGTTTTAATTGTTCGTTAAATTTGAAGATAAATTCGCGATTTTCGTGTTAATTGTTTGATCTCGTTTGATTAAAAATATTTCAATTTTAAATGTATTTGTTTTTTAGCGAAATTAAAATCTAAATTTCGAAACATAGATATATATATACACTTTATAAATATTAGGTAAAATTCATTTCTAATATTGACATTTTTTATATAATGTAAAAGTCTAATTTCTTTTATTTATTTACACAAAATAGTTCATTTATCGATAAAATTTCAACAAATGATATCTATTTTTAGAATTAGAATAGAGAATAATTTATAAAAAAAAAAATAAAGAGAAACTACTCTGTTATTAAAATATTAACAAATATTCAAAAATTGGGAAAAGTGTATGGGTATTCATTAAATATACGATGTAACAGTTCTACTTTAATTCATATCAAAGCTCATCGGCTCGTAACAAACGACGAGAAATACTGGGAGCGCATTTTACAATATTAAACCGTCCCAGAAAACATATATTTCAAGTTGAAACGAGCAATAAAAGATATAAATGAAAAATGTACAATCAAACGTAGAACGATCTTTCTAAAAAAAACGATATAACAATATGATTTCGTGATTAAAGTTGGGCAATATTCCGTAATATTCGAGGAGAATCGGTTGTCAGGGATGTCGTTCCGCTTGATTAATTGACTCGTCTAATTCCGCCATCTTGGTTCTTGCTCGTTTAAAGAAAATGAGAGGAAAAAAAAAAAAATGTTTCCAACCAACGAAAGAGAAATCAAGTTGACATTAAGCTTTTTTTTTTCTCTCTCTTTTTTTTATAAACGAGACGTAGAAATTCTTTCAACTTTGAGAGAAAACTCTTCTTTAATCTTTCTCCAAATTAAACAGACACTGGCCGTGTTTGTGACAGGTTTTAATAAGGTTTAATATTTAATATTCTTCCAGTTTACTCCCACGTGTTTTACTAACGACCCAATTTTAAATGACGAGCGACGTTTCAATTAATTTCCCATTTCTATTTTTTTTTTTTTTTTGCGTTTCGAAATACTGACCATTTTTTTTTTAATTTTTAGGGAATTAAACGAAAATTAAAGACGCGAAAGAAAATTTTCTTCTTCTTTCAAGAATTAACCGACAAAGTTCGTTCGATGGATATAATTATAAAGGATTAAGAAAATAATTGTTAAGTGGAGGATTTAATTTTTTTACTCTTATATGGTAAAGTAAAGCGAAATTAAATTTCATTTTTTATATATAAGTAATCTTGATTGATTTTTTACAATAAAAAAGAAACATTTTCACGTATGAAAGTGGATTATTTTAAAAGATCAATCGTAAAATTAATAATATCGTAATTAATGTTATATTGTATATCAACAGGTTTCAAATTCCAAACAAATATTATATTTCAATTGTATAGATGCCTAATAGGTATCTAATTTGCATCTCATTAGCTGCTTTAGTTGTATTGATAATGTAACAATTATTTTATTCTATAATATCCAAAAATTTTTGAGCGTTAAAAAATCAATGAAAATATCCTTGGATTCGAATAAATTTGTACAAACGAATATAACTCAAGAAATATAATACTTTTCAAATCGTAGATTATAACTAATATCGTCGTAGATTTTTCCCTCTACAAAGTAAACTCTTTTTTCTGTTTCAGATTCGAAGATTACTATATGAATCAATAAAGCTTCTCCCCGCTTAAGCTGCTCTACATTCATTTGTGAAGAGAGATTTGCTCGTACACAAATACGTATTTTCCTCAATTTTTAATTATCATATCCTACTCTTAATTTCATCAACTTCTTGCCCTTTGAACATTCGACCTCCTCTCACTCCACCCTCAATCAAACCTTTCTCAAACCAATTAAAAAAAAGAAACCAATCTGCAATAATCTTGATCTCAAAATAATTCACAACTTGATCAATCTCTCCCTCTCCACAAGTACGTATTTTCCTCAATTTTTAATTGTCATATCCTATTCTTAATATCAACTCCTTGCCTCCTTTGAACATTCCATTCAACCTCCTCTCACTCCACCCTCAATCAAACCAATTAAAAAAAAAGAAACCAATCTGCAACACGCGAATAATCTTGATCTCAAAATAATTCACAACTTGATCAATCCCTCCCTCTCCACAAGTACGTATTTTCCTCAATTTTTAATTGTCATATCCTACTCTTAATTTTATCAACTCCTTGCCCTTTAAACATTCCATTCGACTTTCTTTCACTCCATCCTCAATCAAACCTTTCTCAAACCAATTAAAAAAAAGAAACCAACCTGCAACACGCGAATAATCTCAAAATAATTCACAACTTGATCAATTCCTCCCTTTCCAAAAGTACGTATTTTCCTCAATTTTTAATTGTCATATTCTACTCTTAATTTTATCAACTCCTTTGAACATTCCATTCGACTTTCTTTCACTCCACCCTCAATCAAACCTTTCTCAAACCAATTAAAAAAAAGAAACCAATCTGCAATAATCTTGATCTCAAAATAATTTGATCAATCCCTCCCTCTCCACTTGCAGATGAACTTGGAACGAATGGTGGTGGCCCGTTCGAAAATATCTGCGATATCGTCTCTTGGATCCACCATTTCCAAGGAGAATCTACGCGCGTCGTGTCCACCCGTTTGGAAAGAAAGATGTCGCGTTGCTTTTCGAACGTAAAGCGTGAGACCGCGGCAATAAATCAAAGGGGGATCCCGGTTTGCTTTCGAACCGGGTTTCGAAGGAAAGGGGGTGCTTTTCAGGTCCACGACTCCTGGGAGGTGTCTCGCTACGAAAAATCCATTCGTCATCCCCTCCACACACCTCCCACATCGCCACCTTTCTTTCCCCCCTTGCTTCTTCCGCGTCTTCGAAACCACTCGCCGACTTTCTATCCTCCAATTTTTTTTCTTTTTTTTTTCTCCCCCTTCCTTTTCTTGTCCCAGTCCTCTCTAGAGCATCGTCTGAGAGCATTCTAGATTTTCAGGTCTTGGGAGAATTTCTGGAAATCAATCGAGTTGTTTGAAAGGGTGTGTTGGAAAGTTTAGGTTAGGAGGAAGAAGTAGTTTATCGAGGGTTAATGTATCGAAGTTTTTACCAGATTGATAAATGATTATCGATTGGGTGGTTACTTTTAACATTAGACATTGGCAATAATATCATTTAGGATGGTTGATTTCGATTTTGATTAATTAGAATTAGAATGAATTGGTAGAATAAAGAGAGATGTTCAAGTAGATTTGGAATATAAATGTGTTTTTACGATCTTTTTTGAATATCGATTATCGATCGATACATTTTTCGTGCCGCTTGATTATACGCGTAATTGACAGAGCATGATGAAAAAAGGAGCATTACATCGATCGATAATCGATGCCGAATTCGTTTATTTTCGATCGAGAGCCAGAAGACAATGTGAAAAAGCTCTTAGATGTGTCGTGATTGATGAGGGAAAATTTTATTTCGAAAGTGTTTTGTTTGATATCGTAAAGAAGAGAAAGGTTGCGTTGGAAGAAATGTTGGAACTTGTGGTATTATGGAAATGGGGGCGGATGGTGCGTGATGGTGATAAGGAAAAAGCGATTGGAATTTTTTATAACCTTGTACCAAGGTTTCTTGGGTTTTTGGAGCATGTAATACCGAAATGGAACTGCTTTTCCAGATAAAAATAATAAAAAGTTGAACAGGACAATTTATGATATAGTTGGTGTACATAAAAAGTATATGAAAACTAATTGGTGAAATATATTTTTTTTTTTGATATGCTAGTTGAATTTTTAAATTTTTTTTTTAATTCAATGTTTAAGATTTCCTGACGATTTTTATGTATTTTTATAATTTTTGTTAAAATATTAAAAACAATATTGCCTGTATTACATAAAAATGTAATTAACAATTTTAAAAATTTATGTTTTTGAAAAAACAATTATTCAATCTATCGTTCAAATCCAGATTGAGAATGCAGGAATAATACAGAAACATTTCACAAATATAAAAATAATATTTTGCGCAAATAATGGATATGAATATATAAAACTCGCAAGAAAAAATGTATTTTATGAAAATTCAATGTGAAAAAGAGCATCGATATAACTTATTTTCATTTTTCATATTCATATTTAAAATAAATTTCGTAGAGTGTGCTTAAATACTTCTTTTTAACTGTTTTGCAAATTCATTTCGAAATAAAATAGAATATCGTATCGTTCCTTCTTCGAGAAAGGAATGTGACATGAAAGAAATGAGAACATTATGGAGAATGAAATATTAAGATACGAAACTGTGTCGTGGAAAGTGGACGTAAAAAAAAAAGAAAAAATTATCTCAAACGAGATTATCGCGAGTCAAGTGGACTATTTGCCATATTATTACGTCGACATCTGGCAAGATGCTCGAATTGAGATACATGTCATGTTATGTCGAGGAGCTGGTTCAAGTGCGGTGTCGAAACGCTCTTTAGATCACTTATATTTATAAAAGAGCATTAATAAAAAACGAGATGTATCCAATTTTAATAGATTATCCGTATCTGGCATACAAAATATATATATCACGAGTAAATTTTTCTCTACTTCCGTAACATCGAAATTGGCCAAAATAATATTTAACAAAATAAAATAAAAATATCAAAATTCATCGTAATCTTCGTTTTCATATTTTTCTACTCAACATTTTTTTTTTTTAATCTTTTGTCATGATATGGAATTCAAAACTTTTCGATTCTAAATAAAAGGAAAAAGAACTCATAATACAAAAAGTGGATCGAATATTTCTTAAATTTTTAAATACATATTTAACGTATTATAAAAGGAAGGCGATATATAATCTACATAAAAAAGTTCTCGAAGATCTCTCTTTAGAAAGAGAATTCTAAAAACTCGTCGTCAATTGTTTAAAAAAAAATAGAACGAAAATTTCATTGGTAAAAATACTATTCATCAAAGCATCCCTTTGAATCTCGTCGAACAAATTTGAGTTTCACGAAGCGAACGATTCATCTATAAATAATACATCTCTGTTCAATAATAACGAGGGCTCTGGTATAACGAAGATCTTCGTTAATATCACCGACTTTCGTCGCGATTCACGCTCTTCTTTGTCAACGAAACGAGAACGCCTCGAATGATACACACCATTCCCTGTTGTGGAAACTGTGAATAAATTGGTTGAGTGGCGGCACGTCTATCTGGATAAATGGCGGGCAACGCGCTTATCCCAGATTTCATACGTTTACCCTCCGCCTACGCAAACACGTGATGTCCACAAACACCCGGAAATTCGTTCGACACTCTCCGCTTCGATATTACTCGTCCTCTGCTCGATAACCACTCTCCTAAACCTATTCAAACCGAATCTTTCTCTCCTTTCTTTTGTTTCCGCTATGTCGAGAGAAATTCCACTTTTCGAATTTATTCGTCTATACATACGAAAACAAACGGGAGGAGGGTACAAAGGGAATGAAGGAAGAAAATGAAAAGAGGAGAGTATCGATTTTCGCGAGTAACGTTGGAGGAATTTTTATTGACAAGTATCGAAGAATTCGAAGATATTTTCGAAATTTTTCCATCTCAAATTCTCCACGTTTGTTTGCGTTATGTCTAACGTAATTACAAGCGTGTAACAAATTTGGTGTAATAAATGTAGAAATGGATGTCTTGAAGAAGAAAGAAGAAAGTTTTTAAATATACTTTCTAATATTTGATTAATTTTAGGTACAAAACTGTATCTGGAAATAATACAATATTTGGGAAAATTTAAAATATTCAAAAACAAATGCAAGAAGAAAGCGATTTGCACTGTTGTTATGAGAAACAGAGATTGCCAAAGATTTGAATAATTGAAAAATGAACTGACTGTTTAAGAAAAATATTCCTCGCAAGAAATTTAGACTTGGAAAAGAGTCAAGGCGTATAAAGAGGAATGCATTTGACTTACCGTGAGGCACGCATTTCGGGATGGGATGATTCCAACCGTCCGCGGTGCAAGTCAGTATTTTATGACCCTTCAATCTACGGCCTGGTTCACACGAGTACACGGTCTGCAAAGTACCATCTTTAAGGACTCGTTCCCTCACTCTTCCCCATTGAGGCGCCTGCACCAAGGGACAATCCCCGAGAACTCCTGAAAACACGAACGAAGCACACGTTTAATCGTGCGAGAAAATGGAACTATACTTTTAATTAGGCAAATTTTGAAAACTTGTATTAGATTCAATTTGGAGAAGAAAATAATTGGCGAGTAATTTTCATATGTATGAAAATGTATAAAAGATTTTAATCTTTTGCAGCAATTGTTACGTACGATGTAGAGTTTCTGCGATTAAAAAATTGAAATTAAAATAATCTATAAAGGAGATGAAAGAGATTTGATGAAATGATTTATTTGTTGCAAAAGTTGCGACAAAAAAAAAGAAATATGAAGAAACGTGTGAGCGCTTTATCTGTTTATATTCCAAAATATTCGTCTACATTGGAAATTTAACGAATTTCCACAAAAGAAAATATTCATGTTTCGAAATTTGCAAATTTCCTTCGTATTAATACGAATAATTTACAATTAATTTCAAAAATTCGATCGTTACATTGTAAACGATTTAGAAGGGTGCAATTATTATTTTCAATTCAACTTGGCGGAATCATTACTCGAAATGGGGAAAGCGAGTTTTTTCCGGTATTTCATGGGTTTGGAACAAAGAGTGGTTCAGAGTACACTGAAAATTTAATCTCGACCAGGTATTGGTCGAGCGTGGAAATTAACTCCGCGATTGGTCACCGCCCAATCTCGGTTTATAGGAGCAAAAACTAAAATTTAGTTGACCAATGTTTTTTCAACGAAACTTTTACAATTTAACTTAGATAGATTCCGCGTTGTAAGGTTTATCATTATGGGATTATGCAACCGTGATCATTTTAATCATTTCATTATATCATTTACTTCTGATTAGTCAAAATTTTTCACAAACCATCTTCGAGACAATGCATTTCATCTCCTCTTTTTCCAACAGATTATTCAAAATTATCTTCTATTATACCCATAAAGGATTCGAATCTAATCTGTCCAATCAATATTCGAATGCTAGGTACTTCTTCATCACACTTAATCCAATCTTCAATTTTCTTATTAACTCGTGTTCGATGAATAATCCCCTTGCATACCAATTTCTTTTGTCTCGCCTCTTCAAAAATACCCCACAAATATGAATGGAAGGAAATATTAATTTCCCATAATAAGCGCCTTATTTTATATCATTATTTTATTCGTCGTAACGAATCCGATCGCGCGATAAATTTAAATATCAAAGAAGCTGTGAAATGTGAGAAAAAAGGCAGGGACAATTTCACGGTTATAAAATTGCTGGTAGTTTCCGTAGTCGAAGGGCAACATTCCTAATCGGCTCGCCGCGAGGAATCTCGAGTTACGAGCCACGAGAGCCGAGGTCATGTTCTCCACGATGGCCAGAACGAAATCGGCCTTCGCAGTAACGACTTTCATGCTGCATTGCTGATTCAGATAAAAGGATAACACTTGGATCCTCACCGTGAAAAAAACCTTTCAACCGTTCAACCAAATTTTCTTTTTGGCCAATACTCTACTCTTCTCAATTTCTAGGGAATTTTTTAGGAACCGCTCGATCGATCAGTAAGTTTTCTACGTTTTTCACAGAGATTTTTGACAATTGGAAAGCATCATTTCAATAATTGTAAAAGTGATGAAATACTCGTTGATTGAATTTGTGAGAAATTTAGAAGAAATAATACGAGATAGCAATACAAGTAAAATAATGAAAATCAGTATCCAAAACTATTTCTATTTCCTTCTCGACGAACTAATAATAATCTGTATCAGAATCAGTTTCAAAATTCTCCTCTCCGATATTCGTACGAGGATCCATAAGGAGCAATAATGGCACAAACGCTTATTACAATTCTATTACACAACGGGAATTTCATAAGTGGGGAGGGGGAATACGACGAATCCTCGTGTGCAAAACGTTAGAACGTTTCCACGAACGTCTCGGATAGGAAGGAAGTTTCCGTTTGAAGCATCATCCAGATGGAGAAGGTCTGTCGTTTAATTAATACCTGAACGTTTACATTCCGTAATTAATATCAAGACGCTGTGGAAGGTGCACGGTCAATTCTCTATTCACCGATATTCCTCAAAGGGTCCGGGGGTGGAAACGTAACCAAACGATGGCGTGTTAATTAAATGAATAGGGCGGCACGATTTGAAAGGGATGAGAGAGAGAGAGAGAGCTGACGATCCAATTGTAGGCATTGGCCGGTATCGTAATACTATGATCAGCAATGGATCTGGCCAACTTGTGAATCCCAGTCGCGTTCAATTGATAAGGAACAGAATTCTAGCGTCCTGGTTTACGCTCGTCGGACCTCGAGCAGCGACGAATGATCAATCAGTTGTTGGGACGAGAAGAATGGATTGGAGTTAAATATCTTTTCTTCTTCATCTCGATTTTTTAATATTTGATTTCAGAGAAACGGGTTAAAGAGAATAATAAATTTTTATTATAGTTAAAAGTGTCTCTTCGATGTATAAATAATATCGAGAAACGGATTGGTGAAAGTCGTGGATGTATTCATTATGTATATTGCAACGAACGCACGTGACGGTGTTCAGAAAAGGAAACGTATGGAATAATCGATTATTGATAGATTGTGACACGTATGAAATTACTTCCACGAGTTGTAGAGACATCGTAACTTGATATAACATTTATGGAGATTGCCCCGAATTCAACTTGTAGAGGTGAAATTATAACACTTGAACTCTCGTTGCAAATAAATTAAAGTAACTTTATTATTCCGATTTATTAGACAGATTTTTAACACCTGTTTTCAAATTACTTATTTTATCCCAACAATTTTGCGTAAAACAAGAAATGTAATGATAAAAGTTTATTCCGAAATACAGGTTGAATTCAAATAAAATTATTATTCTCTAATTGAAACGAAGATACATGTAAGAATAACGATCAGAGAACAAGTATTGGAAAATAGTGAAAGGTTTCCAATTTAGGAGAGCACGTTCAATTCAAAAGTTTAGACAGTGGCCACAAACAGTCTCGTCTGAAACGTTTCGATGAATTAATTCTTGAACGGGCAAAGATCCAAATGATTTTCGAGGCGTTGGGACACGTATACTCGAATCGAAATAATTAACTGACCGTACGGCATTGTATCAAATAAGTGGTTTGGGCGGGTCCAAAAGCTCGGCCAGCTCGGCATTAACCGCAAAATTTATGCTACGTCGATAACGACCGGTTAGAATTTTAAACAGGTCATTGTGCGCCTGCGAATTTTACATTTGTCTTTTGAACGATCGAATTATGTATTTCGTGGTTCATCGATGAAATGAATAGAAGTTATAATAGATCTTTAAATTATTATTATTTGAAAATGAAGAAAAATCTAATTTCTAGATAAAAATATTTTTTTAAAAATATTCGCCCATTTAATATATTTTTAATTTAACGTAAAGTCGTATTGACAACTTTTACTTGTTAGAATGTTGAGTGAAATTAACGTAATATTTTCGACATAAATTTGTTTTAAAACAAATTTAGAATAATCGAGAGTTAGAATATTTTTCCAACGAGGATTTATAAATATTTTCGAAAATTTTGGAAGAATGCTTTTCTTACAATTATCCTATATATACACACCGCATAGTAAAAGTAAAGTATTTCTGAAGCTAAATGTAAAGTATCTCCATATATAACAAGGTAAAATTAGGAACGCTGCACGTCCATTCTAATTAACAAAATGCACTAACGAGATGCTTCAAAACGTAGGAATAATAGATGTAATTTTGTTAATTTTTAAGGCGAGCTCTGGAGAAAAACTCGGTAGATAGATAGAAAATTTTCCATCCCTGTGCCTGGGTGGAAAGTTAAACGTTAAGCAAACTGCTTATAAATTGTGGAATCTCGGTGTGTATAATATTGAAAAAGATTTTTCAAAAAACGATCAGCCTACTCTAATTACATCACGTGAATTTTTTCCCCTCGAGAATAATTGTTTGTATAAAATTGAATTTCTAAAATTTCCCTCTTTATTTCAGGCAACAACGATCGAAATTTTCAACCACCGTAAAATACACATTTCGCAGTTTCATTAATCTTAAAAAAATCCAACTTTCATACGCGTGCATAAAAAAAATACAATGTGAAAAACGCGATGTTTATTAAAAAAAAAAAAAAAATTTCGAAGAATTTGCATTCTTCTTCGTGATGAACATTTCGAAAGAGGCATATAGAGAACGCTCCAAACCAAATTTTCAATGGATAAAAATTGCAATACCAATACATTCGTAATAAGTTAATTAAAACATATTTTTCATGATGAACAGAAATATAAATATTTTCGAATTTTACAATCAAATTTTCTTCTCCTCCAAATCTAGTCTAGAAGTTAAACACTATTAATCTAAAAAAAATAAATTAATTTCAAATAAAATTATTTTCTAAAATTGCATAATTAGAAATTCATTCAACAAATAATACTGGATAAACTCTTGAACCCAAAACTAATAATATAAATAAAATTCTATAAAATATATTGATCTAAACCATGGATACAAAATTCATATTATTATTGGTCTATAAATAAATAAATTAAAGAATAATTAAAAAAAAAACCCCTTTAGATAATAATTTTAATGCATCACTAAAAGGTTGAAATATACCATCAAATCAAAGGTAACAACGCACGTATCACCCCTTAACCGCAAAATTACTTCGATTCTCTGATTCTCCTCCCAGAAAATAGAGAATAAAAAATAAATAAAATAAAATCCATTCATAGTTTGAACGAGAGAGAAATGCTCAAACTACAAAAGATTGGTGACGCGAGCAGTAAAAGCCTATTCGATTCTTTGATCGTTTCCACGTGTTGTCGCGAGACCGTGGCAAAATTGCTTGTTCCCTCGTTCGAAAAAAATCAACAGAATCGAAAGAAAGGTTGACAGGCGTGGCCCTGAACGAGAAAAAAAGAAAGAAATAAAGAAAGACAGGAAAAGGAACAAAGAGGGGAGGCGTTTAGCGTTAATTTGTTCACCCCCGCAAATTCTTGCGGCCAAACACCGTGCACAAGCTGCGCAACGCAGCTTGGAAAACAAACAAACGCGATCGCGAGCCTTTTATGGAAGCAATCTGCGCAAACCCGAGACCCATTTACTTAATGCAGCCTGCCTGCCCCGTGGTGACTCTCTAATTAATGTCACCCGAGATCTCCCTTCCAAAAGGCGGCGTTGGCCGGCTTTATATATATATATATATATATATCAGATCCGGAGGAATGTTGTTGTGCCTCGTCTTCTGCAATTGGAATGCGAAAACGATAAGCGTTTACGTAGGAGAAATTCATTGTGCTTATCCGAGATAGTTTCTAGCCGAGCTCCTTCTGACACGATTCCTTATTTCTCCTCCCTTTCTTGCGTTGATAGGTGGAAGGGAAGGATTTAAAAGGAGAGGGTGGTTTTTGTAGGATATGGCAATTTTGAATTATTAAGCGAAAGATCGATCTTTTATTTTTCTTCCTCTTCTTCTTCTTCTTCTTCGAATCGTTTGTGAAAATTGACGCTTTATTTCATCTGATTTAAAGCAAACTCAAATTGTAATCGTAATGAATCGTATGAATTACGATTAATGAATTATGCTTAGTGAATTATATTTTTGATATTAACATGTTCAATTTATCATTTAATTATCGCAAGAATTTTTTTTTCTTTTCTTTCATAAGTATAAACAGATAAATCTGGTTGAAATTTCTCACGTATCGCGTATCGATCTCTTCTCGAGCTGTTTCCCTCTCGATCGATAGGTATGTCGCTCTAAATACGCGCAAGCAACGCTTTATTAAGTCTCGCCTCGTTTTAACGACAGCCATTTCGCTCCACTCCTATGTTTCTCCCGCTGGAATATTTTACGATCGAAGGGAGGAGGAGCTAACCGTTGTCACAGTTTCTAAGATTTACGTATTGTTACGCGTGTAGCCTGTTTCTTCTTGGCTTCCAACCGTAAGCTCTCGCTATTGGATCCGTGAATCTGGAGAGGAATAGGGAGAGATGCTCTTTTTATTAAAGAATTTCTATTCTTTTGATGCTCGAAAATTTTTAGATAAAGATATTGTTGATCTTTTTCATCGTTTTAAATTATGGAATAATTTGCAAGAGACGATTTAATTAATTAATTTAGTAAAAAAGTTTCTTAATCTTTTGATTTTTTTGAATAAAAATTAATTGAATCACGAATTTAGATCGGAGTTGTTCGACGATTATTATTAAGATTCGGTCTATACGCTTTAACTTTTCCTTAATTAATTATTCCAGGGATACGTTAATCTTGTTGAGTTTTAATTTTCAATTTGAAAATATTAAAATTATCCCTTTCCAGAGGAGGAAAAGGATACAATGTTTCTCAATATCTTCTTAACTATGTAAAGTTGAATTTAATGGGAAACTTAAGATGCTGTACAGATGCCTGTAAAGTACACAAGATTCTTCGTTACAACAAAGTTAACTTGCAATTCTATTATCTGGAGGAAATAAAGAATTAATTACATCGATATTATTACTAAAATATTAATTAACTTTGTTGAAAAAGTGTATTAAGATAAAATTTACAATCTCTAAACGCTCTCACACTTTTCAAATGGAATATTTATTATAAAGTTTTGAAAAAAAATCCATTCAAACAGAATTGCACGAGATAAATATTGAGTTTAATCAGATCTCATTTCGCGCAATTGATAAAACTAGCGAATTCGAATGCGATTTAATCAATTTCTCCAAAAGGCAGGAATGTTCAACGAAACGGACAATCCGCTGTTTGCAAATCGGATAAATCGATGAACGATTCGATATCGAAATAATGCGGCATTCTGTTAATATCAGGGAGGCTAAACTCACTTTTGACACTTGTGGCTTTCATTTAGTTATACTTTGAAAGTTTCTAAAAGAATGTCATCGTTCCTGGAAAGAAAAATAGAGGATAGAGATCCGTAAGACAAGAAGAGTAATAGAAATAAATAAGAATAAATTAGAAAAATTTATTTTTATCCAGTTTTCGAAATTTGGAACGACACTTTTTACATTCAAGAGAAAAATTCCAACGATTTCGAAAGATTTTCCAATCATTTCGTGTATTTATTAGTTGTTATCAATTTGTAGCATAGGTTTAACATTCTATCAAGAAACCTTACTTATTGACACAAGGGTTAACGAGGCACAACTGAATCTCCAATAACTTTAATGGAACAAATCAAAGCAGTTAATCGTGCATTTGTATACATATAAAGTTAGCCTCTTGTTCAACTTAAATCATCGAATACTTGACACGTATTACTTCACGATGTTACGGATAAAACACATTGCAGAAAATTTAATAAAAAAATTTCTCTCGTCCAATAAAATATAACTTATTATGTATACAAATACTCTTATCTTTTTCCACGTTAACTCAGTAAAAAAGAAGAAAAAGGATACTAAAATTCATAACACACGAAATTCAATCTTATATCGATAAACTCGTTGTTTAAAAAATTAGTAAAACGAACTCGAGGGGATGGAAACACGACGCGTATAAGACTCGTGAACACGAAACTTTGCTCGTTCCATTTCTGACACCGATCGATCCCCTTGAATACGATGCGATACAGGCTTTTCGCGGGATTAACGCCGGGATAAATCCCATCGAAGCATTAGAATCTCTTCTCGGAGAAAGCGTTAAACACGGTGGCGCGAGCACGCGTTGGAAAAGCGATTGGTGGCAAAGTGAGTCATCTCCCCGGAGGCGTTTCCAAGATGCGTTACATAAAGATTACACGGGATACACTCCGGTTCGACTGACACCGCCGCAATTTACATAGATCGATAAGTCGAGATTACTCACGCCGAGATGCGTCTACGCCTCCTCCCTTGCTTAACTCGATGAACTCCTCGAGGAGGACCTCGAGGAGAAGAAGTCGCGAGGCGTTATTAATTCAAATTTAAAACAAATCGGGAAAAATTTGAGGCGAGTGAAAATGGAGGATGATAAGTTAAGGTTGAGCAAGTTATTTTATCAAATCGTGAGCAATTGAGAATTAGAAATTTGTGTTGAGTGTGTAATTTAATTATTATTCAGTTAAATGGGAAGGAAGATAGCACGTGTTAAGTTAAAAATGTTTACAGGTATTTTGTATTAAAAAAAATAATATTCCAATGGAATAATCTTATTAGAGAGCATTAGCCTTCATAAGGTCCATGAAACTTTCCCTGTTAAAACTTTATCGTCTCATTCGGCATCGACGCGGGGATCGCATTTCTCATTCCGTCATGCTGGAACTGGTTCCCTTTCCATCCAACTCGAACCACTTTAACATCGGTGCAGTCCATTTTCCGTCCTGTGCCGCTACTTTTCCTTTTCCCAAAGATGTTTAAACGATCTTTGACGATTCTGGAAAACGTTTTAACTCGCGAAACAATGGGATACGTTTAACAATCATATCTCTGGAAAAATATTAAACGTGTGATATTTGTAAAAAAAGGAATATTATCATAAAATATTTTTTCTTTCGCCAAAAAATTGTCTACATTTTCAAACATCATTTATTGCAAATAATGATGTAGCTGAAGAGGAGAGGCACTCTGATTATAAGAATCGAATGATTGGTGAAAAAGAAATTCGAAAGATTCGAAGAGTTTTTAAAGAAGGGATTCTAATATCGCTTCTGAAATTTATACAACTATCTTTCTCCGATCTATCAGTCACATCTAGTTATTTAAGACTATATAATGGATCTGCTAATTGACGTTACTAATGGATTTGCTAATAGAGACTCGGAATGGAATCACTTTCTTTTCTTTCCTTTATTAACAAGAATCTCATTATTAATAATAAAATAGATGGAGTTACATTATTTGTAAGGATTCTCGATTCCCTGAAAATTAAACATTTTCCAGAATAATTTTCTTCTCGCGCGAAATCAAATTATATTTGAAACTGTTCCAATATCGAGAATCATTATTATTAATCGTAAGACTTTCTCTCGGAAGAGAAGAAAATTCAAACGGAATAAACACCTCTCTCTCTCTCTTTCTCTCAAATAATTCTCGAACAACAACAACAACAAGTTTATTGCGATTAATAAATCGTTTCCAAGAATAATATTCAAGCGTAACAAACGGATACGAGCAACAATTACGACGATATACACGTTTTACAAGCAAGCGATAAGCCAGCCTGGTTTGACAGAGTCGGGGAAAATTTACGATGCAAGTGCGGGATTATAAGCGTCTCGTTTCAAGGTTGCTCCGAAGAAATATCTCAAAGCCATTGTGCGATACCGTGGAACGTCCACTTTTCTGTCGCGAGTGGTGCACATTTCTTTCTTTTTTTCTTTTTTTTAAGGGGGATCCACATTGCCGAATACAGAAAGGGTGAAACAGGGAGGCTCTTTCGAAAATGCAAGCTTTTGAATTACTTGACAGTAAGTTTTTGGTGAAGAATGAATATAGTTGTGGATATTAATTGAGATGTATTGTGCGAGTGGGGAGAGCGATTTTGAAATTGAAATATCGAGGAGAAGTGAGATAAAATTGGTAAACGAAGTTGAATTCTTCAGTCTGGGACGTCCACTCTCTTGTGAGTGGTGCACATTTCTTTTTTTTTCTTTTTTTTTTTTAAGGGAGGATCCACATTATCGAATACAGAAAGGGTGAAACAGGGAGGCTCTTTCGAAAATGCAAGCTTTTGAATTACTGCCAATTATTTGACAGTAAGTCTTTGGTGGAGAACGAATATAGTTGTGGATATTAATTGAGATGTATTGTGCGAGTGGGGAGAGCGATTTTGAAATTGAAATATCGAGGAGAAGTGAGATAAAATTGGTAAACGAAGATGAATTCTTCAGTCTGGGACGTCCACTCTCTTGTGAGTGGTGCACATTTCTTTTTCTTTTTCTTTTTTTTAGGGGGGATCCACATTGCCGAATACAGAAAGGGTGAAACCCTTGCTCGAAACGGGGAGGTTCTTTCGAAAATGCAAGCTTTTGAATTACTGTCAATTACTTGACAGTAAGTCTTTGGTGGAGAATGAATATAGTTGTGGATATTAATTGAGATGTATTGTGCGAGTGGGGAGGTAAAATTGATAAACGAAGTTGAATTATTCTTCAGTCTAGGATTAATAATATTGTACGTGCGTGCATGGAATGTAACCGAAAGATTTTTACGTTCCATGGAATGAGAAAAGAAACAAGGGGATGCTGTATCTTGTATAATCAGAATGGATAAATTATTGTCGACGTTTAAAGACGCGGAAGTAACGAGGGAAAACGTTTTTATTTATCGATGAAGGCAACGATGGAACATTGTGTGTATTTACCAAAGTATCGTCGAACAAATGAAATGCGAAATTTCAATTGGATAAAACGTATTAAATTTCTGTAGCATTAAAGCTTGGCGAAATTAATCAATTCCACCGGCACGGCCAGAAAAGTGTGTCCTGGTAAACGTTCGTCGATCCTCCGAGAGAAATAAATTCCAAACAAATCCTTTGCAAAATAGAAGAGTTTTTTAAAAAAATTCCCTTTTGATCGAACAATTGAAAGATCGAATAATGAAAATAATAACGAAGATATAAAATAATTTTCCCTTTCTTCGAAAGATTCTTGGATTCGATTAATTTTCAATCACAGAATTATCGTGTATGGAAAATTTACCATGCGTTTCACGTTTTTGGATGTAATCGTCAAGTTTTCATTCGAAAGAAAAGAAAAAAGAAAAATATCGATGGAAAAAAAAAAAAAGAAAAAAACGTGAATGGATTGAAAAATTCCTTTCCAACGCTGTTACATCTCGCAGAAACGATATCACCGCGAATAAAATGTTTATATTTTCGTGCTCGTAGAATCGTGTCCATCTTTTTCAGATGTATTCGTTGGACGTCGCGCATCTCGATGCTTTTTATCACGATTCGATTCGATGAACAGATTTTTAAACGTTCTCGAAATCGTAAAATTATATATTTCGCTGCTGTGAAATTATAATATTTCGCGTGTGATATATCCACGACGGGCACAATTTGCATACATTACTTAACGGGATTCTCCGTGCCGCCAATCAGGAGTTGATTGGCTCGTGCAATTTGTCCTTTATATATCCGGAACACGATCTCCTCTCCCCTTTCCCTCCATTTTATTCTTTTTTTTTTCCAGAACCGCGCGATTACGGTTATTCGTCGACGTAAAATCGGTATTTCTCATCTATATACAGGGTGTCTTGTTATCGAGGGATTAATGCCTGGGTTCATTCGGGTGGTTTCAAGATTTCAATCATTTTTCTACAACTGTGCCTATATATATCTAAATGATTGTGGATTTGAACGATGATTGATCAATTTTTTATTTTACAATTATCGAATTTTTTTATTATTTCTTCGTTAATTATACAAGGTAAAGTAAATAATAATTATTAGAATTTATATAGAATTTATTCGTTTAACATTGATTAAATATTCTAACAATTTCTTTTTCGTATTACGATGGTATGTTTGAGAATTTTTAAATCGACGTACAAATACATCTATAGTTACAAATGTCGAAGGATTTATACGCGGAAGTGGAAGCAGTTTTTTTTTCTTTCTTCCTTTAGAACAGGGGATTTAGCAAGAAAGATTATACAGATAACCCGAATAGATGAATTACTGGGGCGATCTGAAAGATCCGAGTTTCAATTCCGGTCCAGCAACTCCGTTTATCAGCTCTATCTCTTCCCTAGAATGGATTCAACGCATCATAGTTTCTGAACTGCGACAAATCAAAATACAATCTCTCCCCATTTTTATACATTTCGACAAAAAGTAACGAATTATTTATTCTCTCTTGATCAATTTTGTCATCGATATTATTCTCTTCTTCATTTTCTTCACCACGAAAAATATTATATTATAATCGTATAATTTATTGCGCGAGATTTTTTTTTTTTAAATCTGTTTAACTTTTAATTTTTGCTCGACGGTAATAAAAAGATATAAAGTCCTTAATGTCACATATGCTTAGTCGGCATATCATACGCGTAAAATCCCTTAAGCTTTTTTCCCTTTTATATTATAGAAAATCGACGAAATCTAATATCGCTTCCATCTTGAAATTTAATCGATAGCACTCTTGTAATTTTTAATAAATTAAAACAAAAAAATTATCGAAATAGAGAAGAGAATAATCCACATTATCAAAAGTAAATATTAATACAACAAGTATTATAATTAAATGATCAACACATATCGATACTTGTTTACAGCACATCCTTGTAAAAAATTTACAAAATTATACAAATTCAAAAATAGGAATCAACGTTCGTTAAAAATATTCCATATAAAATATTCGATCCCTGTTTAACGTGTAAATATACATACATATATTTGCCAATGAAATCACTCGGTGATCGCTTTTACAACACCCTATATAACAAAACGAGCAATCGTTTGTTTTCATCCAGCATTCATTATCGTCGATTGAGCCTATCCAACCTGCCGTATCACGTTGGACAAAGATGGTTTAAAAGCTGCCTCCTTTCATCCTCGTTGCATTGGCAAAATCTGTGTCTCGTCGTACGAAAAACTCGAGTGCTTGTGCATACGTTTGAAGAGAAACACACGCGGAAGAAATGTGCACGCGCGAAAAGGGCAGGATTTTTCTCTTTCTTTTCCCCTCCACGTTACCTTTTATATTCCCCGGCACGTTTTATACTTCTGCATCCTCCTCCTCTCTCTCTCTCTCTCTCTTCTAAATAGTTTTGTTTCTCCCCCTCCGCGTTGTCATAATAAGCCACTCGTGTATTCTGAATCCTCCCTCTCGACCATTTTAACATTCTGCTCGCTTTCTTCTGTTTCAACTATACTTAATAGATCTTTCTCTCTCTCTCCTTCCTTGCGTTTTACGATTCCTTTTATGCACGAGAGATTATATTCGTTGTGTTTTATCGAGGGTGAATCTTGGATTTATTAGTCGATGATCGAGTAAAGTTGTGTTTAAAATTTTCGTCGTTCCCTTCGATGATGGATGGATCGTTCGAAGAATTAAAGAAGAGAGTTTTCGATTAAGTTTGGACATCTTTCTTTCTGAATTTCATATGAAACTTTGCTTTGTGGCTTTCGTATGTACAGTTTAATCAGCTTGTTAAAACGAAGAGATTTGATTTTTAAATCTATTCTTAAATTTAAGTAACAAATTTAAAAATTTTCGCGCAGAAAACTATTTTAAATGGCGTAGGAAGGAACGATCGTAACTTGGCTTTAAAACCGCGTTTCCTCAAATCTTTCTTCCATCCCTTTGTGCTTCTTCTACTCTCGAGAAAAGCTGTAAGCGCGGCATAACTTTCCTCTGTTTGCCCTTACCTTTGTACTTACACCCTTCTTTAAACCTCGGTTCGCCTTCTTTCAGGTAACTTCCACGCTCTTCCTTTAATTTTTTCCTCCCTTCGAAAGAATCACCTTCTTCCCTCCCTTTTCATCCAATTCGAATGCTTCCTTCGAACGTGGAGTATTGTTCCTTCCTCCTGATCGAGGCTCGCGTTCAAATATTTGCCAGACCTCCACCAGCACAATCGTGAAATTGCCCTCTCATATTCGACATTTGCATAATGACCGTACACACTATCGTATTTCCCGATAAGGTGGACGAAGAAGAGAAACGCGATCCAAAATTGCAATTGTTTAACCCTTGATCTTCACGATGAAAGAAAATAATAATAATAAACGAATTATCTCAAGGAATAAATTGTTCAAAAATAGTTTCGACAAGGGTAATCTGATTTTTAACAAGAATTCAATAAGAGAACTGACTTGACGATTCTAAAGTAAAACTTTAAGGTAAAACTGAATTTGTAATTAGGAAATGAAAACTTGTATTCCAATCTTATTTACCTTGTTATAGTCTCGAACTTGGTGTAAAATAAATTCATATATATATATATATATATGTATGGGACAGGTATTGGAAATAGTCGGGGAAAGTAGCAGCAAATCGAAAACGGCCGGAAGTATTTGCATACGGTGGAAAATTCGAAAGAAGCTCGGGGAATTGCCGGGCGTCGCAACGACGGGACGGTTTAAAGTTTCGAAATTGGAAATTGGAAACTTTACATCGTCGGCCAATGACGTGTACATGTAGGTCGCTTAAAGGGGCCGCTTTTCACTCGTTTTCAGCGATCACCGCTGTCTTGAAATTTACGCGGGAAACCGATTCCCCGCCGTCCTTCCCCGATTCAATTGTCCGAATCTGGGTTGAAGAGTTGAGATTCGTTTCCAACTACCCCCGAATCCATCGAACTCTCTTCTCGTAGAAAAGGAAACGGAATAAATACGTTTCATTTTTTTTGTTTTTTCTTGAAAATCCGTTGATAAGATTAATCATCTCACAAATACAAATTTTACAATCGAATTACAATATTATTTAATTAAAATACGTATTAATGTTATTATATAATATATAATACGTATAATGTATTAATGTTTCTTTATATTCGTAGAAGAATATATCTCGATTGTTTGAAGTCGAGAAAATTCAAGATCAAGAGAATCACGTATCATCCTAAACTTTATCCAAAGAATATCGTATGCAGTTTCACAAACTTTTTGAAATGAAAAAACTAACACTAATACAATCGAATTACAATATTATTTCATCGAGTTATTATTCATTTAATTAAAATACGTAATGTATTAACATGTTTTTTTATATTTGTAGAAGAATATATCGTTGTTTGAATTCAAGAAAATTCAAGATGAAGAGAATCACACATACCATTCAAACTATCCTAAACTTTATCCAAGGAATATCGTACGCAGGTTGACAAACTTTTTAAAATGAAAAAACTAATACTAATACAATCGAATTACAATATTATTCCATCGAGTTATTATTCATTTAATTAAAATACGTAATGTATTAACATGTTTTTTTATATTTTAGAAGAATATATTTCGATTGTTTGAATTCAAGAAAATTCAAGATGAAGAGAATCCCATACCATTCAAACTATCCTAAACTTTATCCAAGGAATATCGTATGCAGACAAACTTTTCGAAATGAAAAAACTATCCAGTTCGATCGAGAAAAAAAAAGGGAAAGGATTGAAACGAAGATTAATCATCCCCATTCAAATTTTACAATCGAATTACAATTATTTTTTCATCGAATTATTATTCATTTAATTAAAATAATGTATTAACGTCTCTTTATATTCGTAGAAGAATATACCTCGATCGATTGTTTGAATTCAAGAAAATTCAAGATGAAGAGAATCACTCATATCATTCAAACTATCCTAAACTTTATCCAAGGAATATCGTACGCAGGTTGACAAACTTCTTAAAATGAAAAAACTATCCAGTTCGATCGAGAGAAAAAAAAAGGGAAAGGGTTGAAACGAAGATTAATCATCCCCATTCAAATTTTACAATCGAATTACAATTACTTTTCCATCGAGTTATTATTCATTTAATTAAAATACGTAATGTATTAACTATTAATTATTTCTTTATATTCGTAGGAGAATATATCTCGATCCATTGTTTGAATTCAAGAAAATTCAAGATCAAGAGAATCACGTATCATCCTAAACTTTATCCAAAGAATATCGTACGCAGGTTGACGAACTTTTTGAAATGAAAAAACTATGGTTCGCAACCCGGTCCAGTTCAATGGAGAGAGAAAGAAAAAAGGGGAAAGGGCTTGAAACGAAGGAACGTGTTAATTTTTGAACACTGATATTATCCCTCCCCTCCTTTCGTCTCCCTTCGTTTTTCGCTAATGCATCGCGATTATTAGAGGCCATTCCTTTGTGCGGGGATCGGCGAATTATCGTGGTAGCCGCATAGCGAAACGCTTTTCCGGTTCATTATCATGGGGATCTATTATTATGAAGCGGAACGAGGCCGCCGGGTGAAGCATTGCGCCCATGCCGATAACAATCGATTCGCGAGAAATATTAGAATTGATTTGGACGTCGATTTACCCGACAACAATAGCCAGAACGTGCGCCACCGCCGGCACGCCTCGTTAAGCCTTCCTCTTTGCGCGCCTCTGTAACACGCGCCATATATATATTTATATTATATATATATATATATATATATATATATATACGTGTACAGAGCCTTTTAGGATTGTTGCAGATCTTGTATAATGAACCGAGAGCTCGGGTGTCTCCGTCTCTTCTCTTTCTTTATCGTTATTCATCTTGTTCGAACGTGTGTCGAGAGAAGAACACACGAGTTTGGTTTATGGCACGGACACATAAGGGGAATGCTATTTTTGACGAAATAATGAGAAATGTTATGTCAGGTCAAAACTGTCGGATTGATTAGTCGTTCATTTCTTGAATCGCGGAATGGTGCTTATTTATTGTTATCTCTGTATATAAATGTAACTGTTTAATTTCTATTTGGAAAGATCACGTTGGATCGGTGACCCAGTCTCCGCGTTTCATTATTATTCTATAAATTGTTTCTTGTATAAATAATAATAATTTCATCCTTGGAAGGTGTATAATACAAGAAGAAAATTTTTAAAAATCCCTTCGATCCTTTAAATTGTATATATAATAATAGGAAGAAGGAGAATATCGTAGCCGGGTGAAATTTGGAAAGAAGTTTTATCTAATTTCGTTCGATTTTAAAAATGTAAAAAAGAAAGAAAGAAAGAAAGAAAGGAAGGAAGGAAGGGAAAAAATAATCCAAGTTTTATATTCTTATATACATCTTTAAGAATGATTTTCTAAAAGTATCTATCATCCGTTCAAGAATCCATTAACTTTTGACAAAAGATCGTCGTAAAAATTATCACAAATCAGGGAACTTAATAAGATATGTTCGTTTGAAATGATGTAAGATTCATTCTTTTAAATTAAAAGGCGAATCATTATAGACATTGTTCGTGGAAAAAAATAAATTTTCTGCGAGCCATTGTAAGCACACCTGACACTTGTATCCTCGGTAGCGAGAGGCTGCGTCGTAAACATTGGACACGGTACTAAAATGTGAATACCGCTACTTTTCGTAGCCATGTTTAATCAAACTTCGTTAAAACAACTTGTCGAAAAGCAACGAGCCTCGCCAATTTTAAAGAAGAGCTTGAAACATGTTTCTTAAGAGTATTATTTTAAGTAAATGCCTCGTCTTCGAAACGAGTAGCGTGTAAACGACGTCCGCGGGCATATACGAGATCTGACAATGAAATTACTGTGTAATTTATTAATGAACGTTATTGTATTTACTCTCAAAATATCCCCCTTTAGAAAGCTATAATCCATCTTCCACGTTCGAAACAATTTTTAAAATAATCCTCCTTTTTTTTTTTTATCTAAACAGATTTTCATTTTATCGAATCTTTTCAAAAATACTCCACTATCTATTTCACAATTTTCCAAATTGTCAAAATTATTATTGTATTAAAAGAATACTAAGAAATATTCATAAATTCACAGATACATCTATAATCGAATAATAAGAACTTTTCTAAGATCAATTTTTCTCGTTGGAATTTGAAATCGAAAATGTCCCTGGAAATAAAGTACCATTTTATCGATACCAATATTTTCTGCAAGGATCTGTACTTGATAAGTGGAAGGCAAGGTACAATGTTCTGGTCAACTTGATGCTCCTTTGTAGCTTATGCAGGCATTGTATACGTGCCTGGTCAATGGTCGTTCCGATTAATTAGCGCTCTAATTTACACGACGCGCGATATCGTACGGTACATGGATCGAATTCGTGTTTCCTTGTATTACGAACGCTGCACAGGGTCGGTCCAATTTAATTCAAAATTAGGAGGAAGGAGGAAAAGTTAATAACGGGATTATCTATTTTTCCTTTGTTCATCTCTTTCTTTTTTTCTTCTTTTCTTCAATTAAGATAGAATAAAACGTTGAAATTTCCTCTAAAAATTTTATCAAAAACGCACGTTTATGTTTTCGAGAATTGTAAATATTAATGTAATGATTAAATAATTGATTTTTAGATTTTATAATGGTTGGTTTGGAATGTGAAACGATTCGATCTTTGTCGAAAAAGGAAAGAGAAAAATCAATTGAATGAATTGTCTAATTTGGAAATATCTTTCATCCTAGACTTGATGAGAAATTGAACGAGAAATGGAATTGCTTCGATAAAAATAAGAAGAGGAAGCTTTAAAATTAGGTTGGAACAAAAAGAAAATTAAGCAATTATGTTACGAAATAATTGCACTCTTTTATTATTCCACGAATTCTATTATTGCTTGCCAAGATCAAATAATAATTGTAAAAATAATGAAAAACTCGGGAACAAATAGGCGAAAAAAAATGTAAAAATCAAATTTCTCGTACATTGTTCGGCGAGATATATTTATATCTGTCACACAGACAGATTCTAAGAAGAAAACAATCGTGCTAGTTTGCATCTGAAAAATGTCATGCCTGCTCGTTGACGCGAATATTTCTACTACGGAATTCAAGCGAAACATTTAGAATCAAAGCAATATGTTGCCTTCTCCTGTTTCGCACATCTCGTGTAACAATTTTACAGTCCGGCGTTCAACGTGAAATTTCTTCTTCAAAAGGAAAAAAAGGAATAAATGTCTATAGTGAAAGACAAATATGGATGGAAAATACGAAGATAAGAAGAAGTCTTCGAAACAAAGTCTTTTTAATTCTATTAAAATTCTATTGAAATTAATAAAAACATTTCATCGAGCAAATTCGAAAACTTTAAATGCTTTTTAATCTTTTTTGATTCACAGTCCATTTCGATAATATTCGAATAAATTAATTAATGTAAGGAAAATTTCTGGACGATGCCTTTGTGGAATTTTGGAAAATTAATTATATTAATGTCAAAAGTCATTAATTAAAAATTAAAGTAAAGATCATGATCCACGGATTAAGAACCATTAGTCCAGATAATTTTAGAAACATCTGGATTGAAACAAATATTTTGTCTTGAAACTTTTTCAAATCGAAAAAAAAAAAAAAGAAAGAAGAAGAAAAAGAAAAATCTACTAGTCAAACATATCCGCTTCGATAAAATCGACTGCTCGTTCGCGATGTTTGCAAAGGCTTCGAGAATTTCTTTCCCATCGAATTTCGATACTTTCCAAGATCACTTGGCAATATTTCCTCAACATGTAAGAACTGCTCGCTGCATTACGATTTGCATGTAAATTTTTGGGATTCCTTCGAAAATTCCGCCGACCTGTTTTCTATTTTCTTGAAATAATTTTAAAGGAGAGAAACGGAACGGACGGACGGTTGTAAAAACTGGAGAAACTGCACAAATACACAATCAAATGTAATATACAAATTTTACACCGGTTGAAAGACTGGAATTTTATATATATTTTATTGCATCGAAAAATAATATAATTCGATTCTCTCGATTTCATCCTAAAAATATATATATAATAATAATCGAGTTGAAAATTAAAATTCGAATAAAATAAATAATCGTATAATTATTCATCTTGCGAATCAAAAGGATTAACGCAGGGAATTGGTTCAGAAATCTTCGCCTTTATCTTTAATTCCGAAAAAGAGGAAAAAACTTGAAAGGAAGAAAAGTAATAATTAAATCCTGATTTGTTTGTTTGAATAATTAATTCCACGTACCAGCTGATAAATCTATCTCCACGAAAGGGGCTGATGAAACGGTGTTGAAAATAAAACGATACAGTATTTATTGGCTTTCGGAGAGGGGCTTTCGTGACAAATTACGAGCCATAATAAATCTACTCCAGACTGTTACTTATTATCGTTCGGGACGCGTTCCTGGTTGGAGTTGCAGAGAACAAGAACGAACTATTATCCAATAGTTACTTTAAAATAGGACGAAGAAGGCATTCCGTTTTTACATACAAATAATAATTTCAAGCTTAAATTAACGCCTCGTGATTTTCTGCTCGATGATCGAATAATTTCGATATTTACGAATTTTTTTTGAAAAATATTATAGATGTCTTGTTATTTCTACGTATCAGTGACAGTGTTTTTTCAATGAACGACAGGTATTTCATAATGTGGGAAAAATTATATTATGATTTTAGAAAGTTAAATAGTTTTGGACTTGGATTTAATATTCCATTTATAAATCTATTATGTAAAATCGTAGATGAAAGTATCATAAGGAAGATCAATTTTTACATTCTTTATTCTTATTCAATATTCTCCATTATTTGCCAATCAAAGAATATAGAAGATTATTCGCTACTTATAATTTTGATGATTAATGAATGAAGCAAAAATCTGAACAATGACTTTTAAAAAACGTAAAATTGTAAATTGAACGAATTTTAAGCGATATAAAAAAAAGAAAAATGCATAAACTTTCGATCCTTTCTTTTACACGTTAACTTCGATTGGAAGGGGAAACAAGATTTCTGGAAAAAGTCGAAACGAAAAGGCAAATCCATCTCGTTTCTCTCCCTGAACGTTCGTATACAGCGTGGATGGAACGGAACTCGAACTCTCCATTCCAACGAAACGAGATTGACTGTAAAAGTTGGCATTGTTGAGGAAAAGGGGAGAAGAACGCGAGTTCTGGAAAAGAGTCACGGGCCAGCCATGTGTGTACATACATAAGTGCTCACGTACAGGGTGTTTCATTTCGAACGTGAAATATTGGATATTTGAAGGATCAAAAATTTCACACACACACGGATATCCAATAATAAGATTGGAATAATAGAAAATGAAACGATAATTCCACGTCGTTTTAAGCTATCAACTACTTCTTCCATCGATATTAGATGGAATTTAAAATACAGGGAAATTTTATTTTAAATTGCTTCTTTAACTTACAATTTGATTCATCGTATATTCCCTTCCAGTATTTATAATCACATTATATTCACCATCATTCTATATAATTTAGTAATACTCTCGTACTGATTTATATTTCAAACTGTTCCTCCGTGTAGAATTGCTTTCCGTAGGACAAATACTTCTTGCAGGATGGGGTCCTCTATTTATTCTTAATGTTGTAATCTCAAAATTCAGAAGATGGTGGACACTCTTTGTCCAAAAAGAGAGGTCAAGATGGTCTTCTAATTCTAGAAATTTGATTTTATTTAGAAGAAAAAATATAACAGGTAATTTTACTCGATTTTCTAATTTAACTCTCTTTAAATTTTACGTTTCTCTTTACAATATTAAACATTGATCTTTATTCGAGGTAAAATGCATTCTATTCGTTTTCATTTAACTTTCAAGAGTGTAATGTGATTTAAAAAGGAGCTTTTTTTAAATGGAATTTCATCGTTATGTAAGAAGAAGGTTTTAGTATTCGATTGTTCTATCATCATCACTATCGAATAATATGAAAGCAAACCAGGTTAAACGTATTACGTGTTGCAAAAGATTTATTCTCAAAAATGGATAAGTCGATTTATCTTACGTCACGCAAATTTAACACGTGAATTTCGTAACTGACCCACTTTTATAATTTTTCCAAATTCAACAAATTCTCAAAGTAATCGATCGATAAGTGAATTGATCCCATTCTTTAGATCGAAAGCATTAAAAACAATCACGTGTCCACTAATAAATACCCAAAAAATGATTTAATCATTTAAATTGTACGTGCAACCAAATTCCTCTCCAACGTCAAATTCGTCTTCGAAACAAGCCAATGGAGCAAGCCACGTACATAGACGAACGCGTGCACGTACGTGCAAAGGTACAATTGGCTGGAGAGACCTTATCGAGCGAAACAAGTCGAGTTGGCAAAATTGCTTTCGTGGCGCGGCCGATTAACTCCCGAATGCTCATCGTCGAATCAGCGAACTATGGTTCATTAACGCTAGGCTGCCACCGCCATCCAACTCCCCCGAACGAAACGAACTTTGCCCGTTAATCGTGTTTCACGAATTGCCCGTGAAGAAGAAGGCCGACGAATTTCTTCTTCATCCCTCCCTCCCCCATTGAAAACGATCTCGATTAAGAGCCGTTCCGTTTTTAGAGAAATAGATGGCGCGAGCGACTTGTGAGACTCGTAAGTTTCGTCCCTGCAATTTTTTGGATCGAGTTGAATTTAGAATTTCTTTGAAAGGGTAGTTTTGAATAATTGATTCAATAAAAGTAATCGTTTGAAAATAAAATTGATTGTTTGAATAAAGTTTATTTTGTAATTGAAAGTTTGTCACTGAGATGGAATATTTTGTCTACGTTCAGTGTTACTTTCATAAATCGTTAAAAGAAATTTGTTGTAGGAAATTTTGGATCGAGTTGCGTTTAGAATTTCTTTGAAGGGGTAGTTTTGAATAATTGATTCAATAAAAGTAATCGTTTTAAATGAAAATAAAATTGATTGTTTGAATAAAGTTTGTTTTGTAATTGAAAGTTTGCCACTGAGATGGAATATTTTGTCTACGTTCAGTGTTACTTTTATAAATCGTTAAAAGAAATTTGTTGTAGGAAATTTTATACAAACATGAAACAAGTATTGTACTTTTTTAAAATAGAATGTGTCACAATATAAAAAATACGTTTTTTTATTGCAAACAAATCTCGCGTTGAATCGAACGAATTTTATTAAAATATATCCGAAATATTTATTAAACTTATCTTTATAATCAAGAGAAGTAATGGGTAAAATTAATTAATTAAAATTGATTAAAAAGTAATATGTTCATTTATATCATAAAATTTCAACTCGAAAAGAGATTTTATTTTCTGTTCCATGTTTAAATATAGATCTTTTACTCATATTCGCAATAATGTCTTGGAACACTATATAGAGGGATATGTTCTGCCTTTTACCTTGAAACTAAATCTGTCACAAAGTTTATATCCGCTCTTTCTCCATATTTTCGATACGTTTCTCTTAAAAAAAAAAAAAAGAAGAAACAATATCGATTTTATGCTCACTGCAAGACTTTCCTTTTTTCTTTTTCAGGTTTCAAATCCTTTTAAAGAAATTTCTCCCATTTCCCTTCTTCGTTTCGATGAAATTTCATTCATCGAGAATATTTAAAACAAATGTTCCAACTTATCCTCCCTCCTCCTGTAAAAAACGTTTCCTATCCCTTTGTTAATTCTTGCGTAAAATTAATCCTTTGTTGCATTATAATGTAACAAGATTCGTAAATTATAATTAAATTAAACAAATTACATACATCCCCTTTATTCTAGGATATTAGACAAATTTCGAGTGGACAAAATATATTTTAATTTTCAAAATAACAATAATCCTTCATCCGTGTTCCAACAGCTCAAAATCTTCGATAAATTAAACCTATGCTCGAAAAATACATCCTCTCCAAACGCAAGAAATTCAGAATTCTTCGAATATCAGAAACGATTCAAATAATTAATAAAAATTGTGTTCAAAGGGCACACGTTTCTCATTTTAATACAATATATCTTTTCATTTCAGGTGGCTGAATAAATTATTATTCAACCCCGTTCGGTTGCAAGAACAAGCCTGTAAACCGGGAAAAAACGAATCGAAGTCGAAGCGTTTCGTTAAGTGGTGGCTTGGTCGGGTCGGGAGAGGAGGCAAACGAGATGCACATCCATCAGAGGCAGGGAGGAAATGGCGAGGGTGTAGTAGGCGATCCTTTAGAAGCAACAGCTTTCGTTGCTTTGCAAGCTCGGGGGTCTTCCACGGTGAGTGCACTTTTTCGTCGCGGCGACCCTTCGTTTCCGAGACTAATGGTTTGCATTAACCCGTGACCCTCCACCAGAATCGCCGGATAATTCTCTCGGGGAGATCGAGGGGAGGCGTGGAAAAGAAGGCATTCCGATTGCCGCTGACCAGACGATTCTTTCTTTCTTTCCCTCTTCCTCTTTTTTTTTTTTACCTTTTTAACCTTTATTGCGATGCCATGTTGATCTGGATTTCGACGCATGGGTGGATTTTTATTTGAAGAGGTGAAGGGTTAATTGCATAACCGTTTCTGAAATTCTGAAAATTGGAAATTTCTTTCTCCTGTTTTGTATTATTTTCTTAACTTTGAGATTAACAGGATGTTGCAATAATTAAAGTAATTTTTTACAGGGATTTTGGAGGGTTTTTTTTCTTTGGGGGAGATGTAATGTTCGAAACGAGGATTGCAATATTAGTATGGCACGATAAATTGAATTGAATTGAATTAATGTGTAACAGTTTCTAAATATAATTTAAAATTAGGAAAAATTACACGTTAAAAATTGTTCGATGAAGGGGGATAAAATAGATTGTAGAATTTTAGAGAAACCTAGAAAATATAGAGTCTCGTGGGACCAATCTTTCCATTCAATGAAAATTTACATATATTGAATCCCATTGGAACAATGCATTGATTTATTTAAAAGTAATAATTAGATTTTGTTGCGCGAAGTTTAATAACAATACGATCTGGCAAATATTTGATACGTAATTTGAAATTTTAATTAGATAAAATACAAAAAAAGAAGATGAAGAATTATCTTAACGTAACCATGACTTTGATTCATCTATCGAGAAATCGACAGGAAAAACAATCTCGTCAAATATTATTCAAATATATTTTTGAATAAATTACAAAATAAAAAAATATTCGAAAAATCAGAAAAATCATTTTACAATATCGTAATATGTAAAATTGTTCGCAATTTCGATTGTTATTATTCCGTATTCGTTATTGTATTCGTTCCGTGTCGAATAACATAACATAACATATACACTTCCCTTTCCTATCTCCAAAGGAAAAACAAAGCCGCGTTAATCCACGAAAGTAAACACGATCGGGGAACAAAGCGAGAATTAAGCGTCATTTGGTTACGAGGAACGAAAGCGAGCGCACGTTTCGGAAACAATCTTGCTACGATTCGATTTTCAACGCGCAAATCCGGCCGTATCGGAGACTTGCAGCGTCCTTTCATCGACTTCCGCCACGCCTGGAGGACCCTGACTGCACGCCTCGATAACCTTCTCGCGGGAGAAATTACGATCCCTCGACCGGGGTGATGATCGTGATTTAATTACGGATATGGGCGTTAAAAGAGGTCTTTTTTCCTTTTTTAAGAGACGCCCTCGTTCGTCCACGCGGTGAGAGAAGTTGGGAAGAAGTCTTGGCATCGGCCAGAGAAATCTCGCGCAGCCTGTATTCAAGAACCATGGAAGGATAACCGTGGAAGGCGAGATTAAAGGCGTGGTGGAACGTTTGGGACGAGGTAAGGTAAGTGGTTTTTGATTCTTACTTGCCAGTTGCGTGCGCGATGAAACGTTTTTTCTTTTCCTTTTTTTTTTAAACGCGAGTAGAGGGAATGTTATGTTAGAATGATACGTTTGAGAGATAAAAGTAGGTATTCCTCTTATCGAAATGTCGATATTGATTATTGTTGCGTGTTAATTTCTTCTCGCATGCGAGAGAGTGAAGGTAAAAGATTGTGTCGACTCGTTCGGTGAGTTTTATTCAAATTGGAAAGAAAAATCCTCTCGAAATTCAAAGAAAGATGCACGTATATCTAAATGTTAATGCGTTACAAAGGATTGCATGGTATAGCTATTGTTATATCGTAGCTAACGTGAAAATATAATAACGATGTAACGATATAAATGAAATTGATATTTAGTTTAATTGAAAATATTATTTCAATAGGATAGTTAGTTTTTTAATATTCTCATTATTTAGATTTGATTGGATAAAGAAAGTAATAAATTTAAGGTACTCGATATAAATGAAATTAATATTTAGTTTAATTGAAAATATTATTTCAATAGGGTCGTTAGTTTTTTAATATTCTCATTATTTAGATTTGATTGGATAAAGAAAGTAATAAATTTAAGGTAGTCGATATAAATGAAATTAATATTTAGTTTAATTGAAAATATTATTTCAATAGGGTAGTTAGTTTTTTAATATTCTCATTATTTGTTATCGAGATTTGATTGGATAAAGAAAGTAATAAATTTAAGGTAATCGATATAAATGAAATTATATTTAGTTTAATTGAAAATATTATTTCAATAGGATAGTTAGTTTTTTAATATTCTCATTATTTAGATTTGATTGGATAAAGAAAGTAATAAATTTAAGGTAGTCGATATAAATGAAATTAATATTTAGTTTAATTGAAAATATTATTTCAATAGGGTAGTTAGTTTTTTAATATTCTCATTATTTGTTATCGAGATTTGATTGGATAAAGAAAGTAATAAATTTAAGGTAATCGATATAAATGAAATTATATTTAGTTTAATTGAAAATATTATTTCAATAGGATAGTTAGTTTTTTAATATTCTCATTATTTAGATTTGATTGGATAAAGAAAGTAATAAATTTAAGGTACTCGATATAAATGAAATTAATATTTAGTTTAATTGAAAATATTATTTCAATAGGGTCGTTAGTTTTTTAATATTCTCATTATTTAGATTTGATTGGATAAAGAAAGTAATAAATTTAAGGTAGTCGATATAAATGAAATTAATATTTAGTTTAATTGAAAATATTATTTCAATAGGGTAGTTAGTTTTTTAATATTCTCATTATTTGTTATCGAGATTTGATTGGATAAAGAAAGTAATAAATTTAAGGTAATCGATATAAATGAAATTATATTTAGTTTAATTGAAAATATTATTTCAATAGGATAGTTAGTTTTTTAATATTCTCATTATTTAGATTTGATTGGATAAAGAAAGTAATAAATTTAAGGTACTCGATATAAATGAAATTAATATTTAGTTTAATTGAAAATATTATTTCAATAGGGTCGTTAGTTTTTTAATATTCTCATTATTTAGATTTGATTGGATAAAGAAAGTAATAAATTTAAGGTAGTCGATATAAATGAAATTAATATTTAGTTTAATTGAAAATATTATTTCAATAGGGTAGTTAGTTTTTTAATATTCTCATTATTTGTTATCGAGATTTGATTGGATAAAGAAAGTAATAAATTTAAGGTAATCGATATAAATGAAATTATATTTAGTTTAATTGAAAATATTATTTCAATAGGATAGTTAGTTTTTTAATATTCTCATTATTTAGATTTGATTGGATAAAGAAAGTAATAAATTTAAGGTACTCGATATAAATGAAATTAATATTTAGTTTAATTGAAAATATTATTTCAATAGGGTAGTTAGTTTTTTAATATTCTCATTATTTGTTATCGAGATTTGATTGGATAAAGAAAGTAATAAATTTAAGGTAGTCGATATAAATGAAATTAATATTTAGTTTAATTGAAAATATTATTTCAATAGGATAGTTAGTTTTTTAATATTCTCATTATTTAGATTTGATTGCATAAAGAAAGTAATAAATTTAAGGTAGTCGATATAAATGAAATTAATATTTAGTTTAATTGAAAATATTATTTCAATAGGGTAGTTAGTTTTTTAATATTCTCATTATTTGTTATCGAGATTTGATTGGATAAAGAAAGTAATAAATTTAAGGTAGTCGATATAAATGAAATTATATTTAATTTAATTGAAAATATTATTTCAATAGGATAGTTAGTTTTTTAATATTCTCATTATTTAGATTTGATTGGATAAAGAAAGTAATAAATTTAAGGTACTCGATATAAATGAAATTAATATTTAGTTTAATTGAAAATATTATTTCAATAGGGTAGTTAGTTTTTTAATATTCTCATTATTTGTTATCGAGATTTGATTGGATAAAGAAAGTAATAAATTTAAGGTAGTCGATATAAATGAAATTATATTTAATTTAATTGAATATTTAGTTTAATTGAAAATATAATTTCAATAGAGTCGTTAGTTTTTTAATATTTTCATTATTTAGATTTGATTGGATAAAGAAAGTAATAAATTTAAGGTACTCGATATAAATGAAATTAATATTTAGTTTAATTGAAAATATTATTACAAATAGGATAGTTAGTTTTTTAATATTCTCATTATTTAGATTTGATTGGATAAAAAAAGTAATAAATTTAAGGTACTCGATATAAATGAAATTAATATTTAGTTTAATTGAAAATATTATTTCAATAGGATAGTTAGTTTTTTAATATTCTCATTATTTAGATTTGATTGGATAAAGAAAGGATAATAAATTTGAGGTACTCGATATAAATGAAATTAATATTTAGTTTAATTGAAAATATTATTTCAATTTCAGGGTCGTTAGTTTTTTAATATTCTCATTATTTAGATTTGATTGGATAAAGAAAGTAATAAATTTAAGGTACTAAATTTGTATATTCGATTTTCGTATTTTAGGGAATCGAAATAAATTTGCGGTTAATTAATCTCTTCTTCGTGTGAACATTTTTTTCTTCCTCTCAATATAGAACTTTTCCCCCATTTTTATGATGAAAGTCACTTCTTCTTCTAATACGTTCTTAACCAGAACGTAGAAATTTTCTTCGGTTTAATTACGGGGTTTTGGTCGTTTTATATGGAGGAATCGCAGTGTCGGCGAATCACCATCGTTAGGATTTCCTTTACGAGCTACTGTAACCTTTCATAAAACGTGAGGCAGGCATGATGGAACGGATGCTATCGGCTCGTTTTATTTTATCTCTTCTGAGGATCCTTCGTGTTGGCATTAACGCTTTTACAATGATTTTTTACGTGTTCGTTCTTGAGCAGAAATTGAGATGAGGATTAACGATTCAAATTATTTACTTTTTTATTTTAACGTTTATTTATTTATTTATTTATTTATTTATTTATTTATTTATCAATCAGCTTTTTTTTTCAAAATTTTAATTTCAACTTTCAGAACGATCATCTTAACGTAATTACATTTCCTAAATAGTAAAATCGATTAAAATTTTGAATTTTTATTTCAAAACTATAATAAGAATAATAACTTTGCAAGCCATTTGATCGTAAAATCTTTCATAGATAAAAAAAACAAATGAATGATAAATAAAAATCTAATAAACAAAGATTTAAAAAGGTGTAATAAATAAAAAATCTTTGCTTAACACGATGAAAAAATTGAAATTGTTAAGTATTTCACAAGCAAGCTCGTAGATTTTCACGTTAATGAGAAAAAGAAAAAAGAAAGAGAAAGTGTTTCGATCGGTCAGAAATATTTATCATTTATTTGTATGACCAGAAAGTAAAGACACATTTTTCTCGGTTTTCTTAGATAAAATTTTCTTCGGTTCGCGTACATTTAGCGCGAAATATCTCTTCGGAATGTGTTACATGGACCTTAAATACGGACAATTTATTTCTTCCGTTCCCGTGAAAAATAAAATACGTATCGTACGATGAATATACGCTTTTATAACATTTCGCCGCGTTGGCAAGCGCCTTAACAAGAGCCTTAAAACAGAAGACATTAAGAAACGAATTGCCGTCAAAGTTAATATTGCGACAAACGGTCAAGATTTCTGAATGGGGAACATAACCTAGTATAACGTAACCTAACCTATTTATACTCGTACGGAACGAGAGTTCAATTGTTCTATTTCCTTTCGAAAATAGAATTTAAAGAAGAAGAAGAAAAGAAAAATGTCAAGTTAAATAGCAAATAGATTCGAGGAAATTTTTAACTCAAGAGGACGAGTGAAATTGAAATAGTTATTTATATTTTTTATCCGTGTTTTCATTTTCAAGAAAAGCCATTATAAGGAGAATAATTAATAGAGGAGGGGAGACGCGATAAATAATATATATTCGGCTTTGTCCAAAGTTCAACTAACTTTGCTCCAACGATCTATCTATAATTATCACGAAACACGGGACACGCGTAACCTCATGCACGTCAATTTGGATTTGCAAGGATCGATGTAGATAGCGAAATGCACATGGCACGATGTTACATTACTTCGAAGTTGTAGAGTTTGAAGTTTACGTGGGATTTACGGCGTAGATCATCCAAGTTTTGAACACGATACGAAATTTCGAATTTGTAAAACTGCCCCTCTAAATCATTCTCGTTTTATCATGCTAGTCGATTTAGGAAAAAAAAAAAAAAATAACGACACTATAAATTTTTAGCTCCGTCGTTTGGTTTTTTATAAATATTTAATCCTTTTATCGGAATTTATATAATTATCGTAGAAATTATTATTTTACAACTCTTGTAAATGATATATTGAAAGAGTGATATTCTGAATTCGAAAGATCCATGATTCCTTGGAGACCCTCAAGACCCTTATTGTGTTTCTTAGAAATCTAGAAGCTATTACGCTGAAGATTTCTCAGAGGCTCGGTTCAAATATTCTCGAAGGACTTTGAAATTTCTTCTAAGATATTCAAGATTACTATATATAATCCTCGCAACATTTCTTTGCTACATTATCTAAATTTTCATTTTCACAATTCAATTCAATTATCCCTCTCCTCGCAACATTTAATTCTTTGCTACATTATCTAAATTTTCATCTTCACAATTCAATTCAATTATCCCTCTCGTTCACGTATCACGTAAATTCAAATCTCACTTTTTCAAAAAAAAAAAAAAAGTCTTCTTCCATTTTACTCTAACAATTGGATCGATTTTCAACTCGATCCCCCCATCCTCCCCTTGAATATGAATCGATAACAAGGTCCGAGTACGGCGTGTAAAGTAAACACGGTTTCGAAACAGAGGCCGAATGTCGTGAACATTGATCCCGAAAACCGATTCGGGGACCGGCTTCGTGGCATCGTGTCCGTGCGCGATACATCTTGTTAACGTTCTATTCATACCCACGATAACCGCATTGCATCGGCCCTTTCGCGTAGCGGAACACCGATAAAGGATTTTTACCGACCGGTATCGACATCCCCCTACGATTGTGTTCAAGAGGCATGACGAGCGTGGACACTGGGCGGGATCCACCTCCACGTATATATATGTTTGTATATATGCATGTACGTGCAATATGGTTAAAGGTAGACACACGTGGAATCCTCCGATTTCGATCTCGAGCCAGGCCCTAATGGACGCGCGTGACTAACCGTTTCCTAATGCGGCACGATGTCAAAGCGGTTGACGTGAATCGAAACCGCGCGGATTCCTCCCCCTCCCCCTATCCGTTTGTTACGGATTACACGAGAGTTCTGCGCTCTCGACTTGTTGATCTTCGATTTCCACGAGTTCTTGAATAAGAAAAATTGGGAGGGGGGAGAAAGAAAATTAATCTCGACTCGTTGATCTTCGTTCTTGAAAAGTGAACGTGTGAACAAGATGGGGAAAAAGATGGAATAAAGAAAATGAATCTGTTGTTGATCGGCTTTGCACGGGTTCTTGAAGAAGTGAATAAGAAAAATCGAGAAGAAAATGAATCTTTTATTGATCTTCGATCGGCTTTCCACGAATGCTTAAAGAAATAAATAAGAAAAATGAAGAAAAATAAAGGGAGGGAAAAAAATGAATCTGCCTTTTTTGAACTCGTTGCTGTTGATCTTCGTTCTTGAAAACTCGTGAACAAGATCAGGAAAAATTGGAATAAAGAAAATGAATCTGTTATTGATCTTTGATCATTTTCCACGAATTCTTGAAGAAGTGAATAAGAAAAATTAAGAAGAAAATAAATCTGCGTTTTCAACTCAGTCTTGAAAAGTGAAAGTGTGAACAAGATGGGGAAAAATTGGAATAAAGAAAATGAATCTGTTGTTGATCGGCTTTCCACGGGTTCTTGAAGAAATGAATAAGAAAAATCGGGAAGAAAATGAATCTTTTATTGATCTTCGATCACTTTCCACGAGTTCTTGAAAAAGTGAATAAGAAAATGGGGAGAAATAAAGGGAGAGAAGAAAATGAATCTGCATTTTCGACTCGTTACTGTTGATCTTCGTTCTTGAAAACTCGTGAACAAGATAAATTGACAAGAATAAGAAAAAATGAACGAGACTCGTTACTGTTGATCTTCGTTCTTGAAAACTCGTGAACAAGATAAATTGACAAGAATAAGAAAAAAATGAACAAGACTCGTGATCAGGAAAAATTGGAATAAAGAAAATGAATCTTTTATTGATCTTCGATCACTTTCCACGAGTTCTTGAAGAAATGAATAAGAAAAATCGGGAAAAATAAAGGGAGAGAAGAAAATGAATCTGCGTTTTCGACTCGTTGATCTTCGTTCTTGAAAAGTGAACGTGTGAACAAGATCGAGAAAAATGGAAATAAAGAAAATGAATCTGTTATTGATCTTCGATCGGCTTTCCACAAATGCTTAAAGAAATAAATAAGAAAAATGAAGAAAAATAAAGGAAGGGAAAAAAATGAATCTGCCTTTTTTGGACTCGTTGCTATTGATCTTCGTTCTTGAAAACTCGTGAACAAAATCAGGAAAAATTGGAATAAAGAAAATGAATCTGTTGATTTTCGATCGGCTTTCCATGACTTCTTGAAGAAGTAAACAATAAGAAAAATGGGAAAAAATAAAGGGAGGGAAGAAAATAAATCTGCGTTTTCGACTTATTGCTGTTGATCTTTGTTCTTGAAAACTCGTGTGAACAAGATGAAGGAGAAAAATTGAAATAAAAAGAAATGAATCTGTTGTTGATTTTTGATCATTTTCCACGAATTCTTGAAGAAGTGAATAAGAAAAATCAAGAAGAAAATAAATCTGCGTTTTCGACTTATTGCTGTTGATCTTTGTTCTTGAAAACTCGTGTAAACAAGATCAGGAAAAATTGGAATAAAGAAAATGAATCTTTTGTTGATCCGCTTTCCACGGATTCTCGAAAACTCGCGTGAACAAGATCGTGAAAAATTGGAATAAAGGGGGATGGATGTAAGAAGATGGCGAAATGAAAATGGTAAATTTTTGCGACGCGCGAGTTGTAATCGATTATTCAAACTCAGTTTGAACGAAACTGATTATCTATGGACGAGGAGGACGGGTGTACACGATTTAAAAGTTAATGATATTTTATATCTTCGTATCGCGTGATTTCGTGTAATTGTGCAGGAAAGTAATTATGCGGCTGAAGACAAGCTTAAGTTTGATTGGAAAATGGTGCTTGTATAAGTCGAATTGATTAAATGCCTCTTGGGATCGCGGTGTACACGGGTAAACAGGTGTTCGCTAAATTCTCAGATTCGGGATGGAAGGCTTTAGTTTGAGAGAGCTTTGCCCGATACTCGTGGGCCGACTTCAAATAGCAAAACCTTCGATATTCATGATCACCGGATCGTGGAATCCAAGTTGGACCGTTTGAAAAGCAGGATCAACTCGACAAAATTGTTAAAGCGAATTAAATAATCCGAATATTATTGTGATCGATCATTGAACAAACAGCTCCTCCGATTTTTACCAATCTTTACATTCGATTAAACTTGATTCAATATATTTAATTACACCAACAATATTGCAATAACTCTATTACACAAAATTCACGTAATAATAATTAATCAACAAGCCTTGAATCCATTCCCAACGTAACAATCGAAACACGTATCCATCGAGTGAATGAAACGTATACGATTGGTTAACTCCTTGATTGAAAGACTCCAACCCTTAACGTTGAACCGTTAATGAATCGACGAGCTGGAAACCTCTTCCCCTGCAACCCAATTTCCCTCTCTCTCTCTCTCCATGATATATCCAGATCGTTCTCGACTGTTTTCGGCCGAAACGAAGTCGGTTGCACTGTTCGAAAACGCGGAAAAGAGGGGGAAAAAAGTGTGAAAGGGAGAAAAATCGCGCTTCCACGACCTGCCGCGCTAATGAGTTCATTACAATCGGCTCGTGATCGTCTGTACACACACGCGTTCGCGGCGTGCCGATCGATAACCAAGGCGCCAATCAAATGATAACGAGCAGGCAAAACGCCTCTCCACCGCCACCGGTATCATCGAGCAACGTGGAAAAAAAAGAAAGAGAGAAAAGCTGGGGCTTAATTGGGAGTGTGGAATTTCAGAGGCGTTAGCTAATTGCGAGACTCGCCCTCCTCTTCCTCTCCCCCCTCCCCTCTTGGATTTCGATCGCGCTTGGGGGTGGATTTCGGTTTTTGTGGTTTTTATGTCTCTGATGATTTTGCTTTTTTTTTGTTTTAATTTTATTCTTTTATTATTTTTGAGGAGGAGGAATATTTTGAGGATTTGTTTTGGATTTTTTTTTTTTTGGAAAAATTAGATAATCAGAGCGAAACGATGTAATGGAGTTTTTTTATCGGAGGGGGTGGTTCTTTTTTTTTCTTTTAATTGAATTTTCAGAAGTTATCTGTTTGGACAAGCGTGATTAATTGATATTCGTTATAACAAGTATGTGTGTGGGAGCGTGAATTGAATGGATAATATATAGATGAGGATGAAATATGCTGACAAAGATTTGGGTTTAAAAAATGTTTGATTATGATAGTGAAGCTCTGGCACAGCTTCAGGAATATATATATATATATGTAATTAATTTCTTAATAAAATTTAATTTTTCAAAAATCGTGTTAATTAAATTAAGAATCAAATTAAAACGAATAATTTGAAAATGATAAATTCACGCGAAGAAATAATACGTTTCGCTGATTATTTATCCGCCGAAAAGGTTTTCCCAGTTTAAATTAAGCATTATCGACGCGTTAACGCGCATTTACGCGATTTAATTGCGAACGAGGATTAATTAACGACCGTTTGACGAATTGATATATTAAATCTGTATGAATTGTTGATTCATAAACCCGTGATCCACAACGCGTAATGCAATAGCCATAAGGAAAATGATAAAAAAAGATTAATTTCCTCATCAATAGTTCATAAAACGCGTGAACCGTGGACGATGGATTAATCGTAGAACGAATCAATGTTGTTTTATCACGGTTTATAACGGCGTATCGTTAATTGCATACACACGGATGAAGGTTTCTCTCCAATTTGCATCGCTATAATTGGTCTGCTGTAAAACGAACCATCGAAGAAACTCGGGAATCTTCACGGATCATTTGCACCCATGAATGTCAAGCTCGATTGGCTCGTGGACAATCGTGGCGCCAATCGAATCATCGTAAGAAGGCAAAACGATCATGCGAACATCTGCCAAGTTTATTAAGCGGTTGGAAAAAGAGAAAAAAAGAGGAAGAGAAGAGCAAAGTAAAAATAAATCGAGCCAGCTTCTATCAAAGAACGATTACATATCTCGGAAGCAGCCACTTGAAAAGGAAAGGAAAATAAACAAATTGCGAAAATCCTTTTTTATATATATATATTTTAATATATGCTTTTTCATTAACAAATCCACGAATGTATTAACAATATCTTGATCAATATCGATGAATTACAAAATTAATAAAATATCGTTAATCATCGAAAAGAGCACACTAATCCTTAATAAGCTCTTTGATTGAAGCACGCAACGAATTAAGATGAAAAGATAACGAAGAGTCAGAGCCGTCAATAAACGTGGACAACCATTGATCCATAGAAGAAGAGAAAAATCCGTGTAAATGAATAATCCTAACTATGGAGGAAACTCTGTGTGAATTCCAGCCACAGCAATTAGCCTGGCCACCATAGAAAGCGCTCATTAAGCACACGGTTCGAACCTTCGAATTAATAAACCAAATAAACCATCGAGTTTTCGATTAACCGCGAGATGATAAATTCGAGGCAGCCAACTTTGCCAATATTTGAAACAATTCTCGAGAATTTAATAATAATTCTCTTATACTGCTCGAGAAATTAAATATTACAAAAATCTAAATTTCACAATAATACAATCCTTCGAACGTATTACAAATTTAAGATCCGATAAAAAGGATCATTAAAATTCCAAATTCCTTTTCTGTTCCCCTCTTAAAGCGGATCTTGTCGCCACTTGGTTCGAAATCTCCATCGAAAGCCATCGTTCAAGTATGAAAGTTTGATCCGATTGATAAGGATGATGGCTTCGAACGATAGCTTTCATTATCCGTCCAGGATTCGAGAGGGCCCTCCTCCTCCTCCCTTAATGAAACCGTAAAACGACACCTCTGCAAGATTAGTCACCGAAACGTGCAACTAGTGCAGTTTCCTGCCGCTATTTATTCACATGCCAACCGTTGCGCGTATCCTACCCCCATAGCGGGTAGTTGATGGCCGACTGAATCCTCTGCTACGCGAACAACGGTTTCCCATTTGGCACCGTGGAACTGATCCACCGTGGCCTCTCTCTCTCTCTCTCTTTCTCTTTCGTTCGTTCGCTGAATTTTTCACCCGATAAATTGGTCGTGGTGTGGCGTCACATTTCGCGGAAGAACGGCGAATAAGTAATGACGTTCTGGGGAGAAAAAAGGCGAAAGTGAAAGGGAAGAAAAGGGAGAGATTGCTCCTCGGTTCGTTTCCTCTATCGGGGCCTTTTTGCCAAATTAAAAGTTTAATCGTATTAACGGTGAAAGGGGTGGGTGGATGATGGAATTTTATTCGAACGAATCGAACTTAATTTTCGCCGAATTAAAGTTAATTCTTGGGAGATTGATATATATATAAGAGAGAGATAGTATGGATAAATTTGGTTTTAGAGATATCTGCATAGATAGTATAATTTAATTATCACAAGTGAAGAGATATATATATTTGTATATTTTGATTAACAATAGATTTTATGGTTTCGTGTAAATGGGTATATTTTGTTTTATCTGTCGAAATGAAATCATCTAATATAACAATTGAATTTTTAAAAAGAATTGGAAGATGTAGGGATAAGGAGTCAAATTGTTAGATTAAAATAAATTTTTAAACAGTGTAAATAAATTCATTTATCGATCTAGGACAATGTAATAATTTGTGAATGTTTGGTGATGAGTGATAACAAGTATTCATTACAAGAACAATTTATTAAAAATTTAATCGAAAGATGGAATCATTTAATGAATGATATGACGATGCTCAATAACACAATACAATGAAAATTATAAATCTCTCAATAATAGTGTTAGAAGAATTATATAGCAAAAATATTACATAACTTTTTTTTTTTTTTAAAGAATCGCTCAACCATCTCCACAATTAATATCAAATTAATCGCGCTATTTCCAAATTCTCGATTTAAATTCTCGATTTGAACACAATGGAACGATGGTCTGATCAAAATTCCGATTAAAGCGACGCATAATGCAAATCATTTTCGAGAGAAAGAAATTAAATTTATATGTTGAAACGAAAATCGAGAAAACACAGGGGATGAAAATCTTATCTTTTTTTTAGCCGCAATTTTCTTTCACATACCTCTTTGCGGTATATTTGTGTATTGTACAAATAAATATATATACGTATAGTACGAGAAACGCTTAAGAAACGCGGTTGAATCAAGTCTGTCACGGAGAATTGAATCTGTTTAAACAGCGATTCGTGGATTCCAATTTCCTGTGAAATTAAACTCCCAGATGGAATTTTCCAAATGAAGTAGCCATTCGCCGCAACATCCTCAAACTTATCTAATAAGGAAGAAATTGTATGAATAAATTGATCGAATCAGCTTTTAAAAAAAGAAAAAAAAGAATTCATAATTTTCCGCCAAAAAAACAATTATTTATTTCCAATACAATCTCACGTTTCGATATCGATCAAAAGAATTGAATTGAAGGATATTATTCCTTTTTTTTTTTATTTATTTTAGAATTTTACTTTGTAAATCGAACTGTATAAAATTGTAAAAATTTGTTCAATTTCAACGCTAATCAAATTGAAACGTTCTCGAATATTGCGAATACCGGTCAATGGCGGTGAGAACGTCTCTAAGAGGATAAGCAATTCGAGCTGTTGCTTTCCTGTTGTCTTTTTACGATAGAACGAAATGGACGACTCGTAATACAAGACAAGCCGATTGGTACACTCTTTCTCTGTCCTGGTTGTTCGATGCACGCGAGAAACCATTTTGATCCGACCATCGGTGATCCCCTTCCGTTGAAATTTCTCCCCCTTTTTTTATTTTTTTTTTTTCTCTCTCCCCGCGAATTTTCATTGTCCGATTCGTTATTCTTTACCTCGATAACGCTGGATAACGTTTGGAAGATCATCGAACGAATAAAAAGGAAAAAAAAAAAAAAAAAGAAAAGAAGAAGAAAAAAAAAAGAATTTGTTTTGATGTTTCAACCGTTGGTTGTAAAATTGACAGTAAGATAATAATAGGAGAAGGCATGTTTTGAAATGAAGAAAAAGAGGAAAAAAAAAAAAAAAAAAAAATGAATAGCAAAAGATGGAGATGGATACTAATTTAGAAAATAATATCCAGTCGGGAATAAAAATGCAATAAAATATACTTGTTTCTGCCTTTTGTAAAAGTGTAGAATTTACATTAAAATATTTATACAAGAGACAAGTGCCATAGGTTATGGATGATTTTTTATAGAAGTTGAATCATTAAGCTGGCCTAATTGCATAGTGATTAACACAGTGATCAACAAGCAATTCTATTCAATCTTTTTCCATAAATTTGTAATGTGGGTCACACATATACGTTATATACGTGACATGTATTTTATAAATGGTAAAAGAAGAATCATTAATTTAATACATATATCCCATTTCTTTATAAGAATTTAATACTTGGTAATGAACGACCAGTTTAATGGAACTGTATATTGAATTAAAAGTTAGTATTTTATTGGTATCTATTCATGATTATTAGTATATGCGATTATATACTATTCATAATCTTTTTTTCAATTCTCGATATCTCCTATAATTCTTCGAACAGGAATAATTTTTATTGGGAAAATATTCAACGATTTTCACGATTTTATATTAAAAATGATCACACTTTTTAAAAATTATACGTTAAAACGACGAAAGACATTCACAAAATCGAAGATTTTTCAAATTTTGCAAGAATAAAAATTCTCTACGAGGTCTGCAACTTATCTCCTCGAGATGAACGTAACAATTCCCAAACCAATTTTTTGATTCGGATTCAGGAGAATAAGAAGAAAAAAAAAAAGAGCTTAAATAAGAATATCAAAATTAATGGGATAATAAAATTTTAACGAGTGACTATTAAAGGCAACCGTTCATGAATAGGAAAAGAAAAGAAATTATTGCCCATTATTTCATGCATAGGAGCCGCCATCGCTTTACTGGGACACGTGACCCAGAAGGCGCGCGATTCAAAATTGAAAAGGAATAAAAAAGCGAATCGTGCCGCTCGAATCGATTTTTCGAGGTAATACGAATCCACGGATCGATCGGCTGAGCATCAACACTCATTCGACGTGACGAAGCAAGGTTTTCCAAAGCCGCGAAACGGACTTTTGCCACAGGGATACACGCCATTGGCACAGTTCTATCGTATTACCGCCCGACCACGAAAGAGCACTCGGCCCACGCTCCCCCGTTCGAAACGACGAGGATCTGCCCGGCTTAGAAAACCGACTGCGTATTACATTGCACCGCTTATTATAACGGATATCTGCGGCTTGGGGGAAACGGTGTGTGTGGTGTGCGTCCTCAGTCCTCGACCTTTGTTTGCCGATACGAATCGATGCGAGTCGTCTCCTCTCCATAACGACAGCTTTGCAAAACGTTTCGTCACGGTGGATTGTTAAACAACAAGGGGTCTCGAAGGTATAAAGGAAAGTGTTTAAGCCTCAGGTATATATTGGACGACCACTGCTTTCGAGTATTATATGCCTTGTAACGTGTTACGTAAACTGTATGCACTGTGTGCGCCAAGAGAATCGAAAACGAGAAAATAATAAGGTTGAAGAATGTGCATGCGTAACGAAAGCTTTGTTATTCGTATATTGGTATCTGGTTACTGGTTTCAGATATTCATGATTTGAAGAAATGAAATAAAAAGGAAAGGAAAAAAAAATTCTTGAATTTCTGGGTAATTATTTATATATCAAAATATATGAATAATCGTATCATTAGCTTTATCGTTTGTTACTTTTTTTTTTTTTATTTATATGATGATATATCGTTCGAAATTTCGAAGCTACCATCTTTTTATATCTTTTATGAAATAACCTTGTACGAGAAATTGTTGTGAATATCTGAATACGCGATTTTCAGTGGGAATGAAAAAGTATACGATTACTTGATTTAAAAAATGAAGATGGCTTGAAATCTTATATGGGGAAAGAAATTATTGCATGGATATTGCTCCATACCGTTCAATTTTTATAAATAAAATTCTTCCCTCTGTCTCTAGAAATATTGGAGATATTCAAAATGGTGAAAATTATTGCACCATCTTGCATAAGATTTTTGCTACTATTCCACAATTTGAAAAGATATCCACTAAATATCTTGGAATCTATTTTTAGAAATACATGGAATCGAGAAAAATGGCGAGAGAATTAATCGAAGAAGAAAAGATCATTTTTCCTTTTTTCCCCTCCCCAGTAAGAAATGGAGAAGTGGTAAATGGGGCATGGAAAAGGGCAAAAGAATGGAGGAAACGAATAATGAAATTATCGAGAAGAAAATGGGGAAACGAAGATCGAGAAATAACAAATGGAACAAGTAATGGCAAGGGGAAATGGGAAAAAAATGAAAAGGTTGAGATTAAAGAAAATTGAACGAGCGGGAAGAAAAGAAGATGGGGGGAAAAATGAAAATTGAATATCACGAGGATAAAGAAGGAAGAAATCGTTTTCATATTAAAGATTTTGTACGCGATTATTTTCATTTTTCCTTCCTTTCCATTTCTTCGTTCGTGTATATACAAGTGGTAAGACTTGAAAGTTTATAATGAAAGTTACCGAAATCAATGCACGCTTTTCTTTTTTTACCAACGATACGAAATACATGAAATAATAATCTCGTTTGATATTGTTAACGAAGCGATTCTTGAACGGCAAAAAGGACGGAAAGTTGGTTAAAAGCATGTTGGTTAGGAAAATACCTTTATTTCAGAGCAAAACGGGGCGCACAATGCTCCCTGTTGACAAAAGCGTATAGCAATTCCATTGGCGTCTTTATAATGGGAGAGAATATAAACCAATAGATTTTTTTAAGAAATGGTTTCACAAATATAATGGAAAAGCGGAAAGCATTATTTTCACGAAAGCTTGCAATGCTTTGTTACTTGTCCTTTTATAATAAATTGACTTTCGACGATGAAAATTTATATTTTAATAAGAATTATCAATATTATTCTCTCCTATTGTATCAAGATGTTATGCTTTTGTCTAGATTTTATTAGAAATGATATGAAAAATTCGAATAATTAATTATAATATTAAATTGTAAATTAAAAAAGAGAGGATACAATATTGCTCTTCTTTAATATAATTGGAAAATTCATATATATTTAGAAATCATTTTTCAAACAAAGTCAAATAAATTATTTTACTTCAAGATCTAAATACCTTACAAAAGCATCTTAAAAGTATGAAAAAGTATATTAAAAAAATTTTCATTTTTAATCAATATTTAAATACCTTTTGCGATCCAATTAATAAAGAAGTACCAGAAATGCTAAAAAAAAAAAGAAGAAGAAGAAGCATTCGCTCAAAAGAAGAAGAAATTATAACCATTCCATTTACGAAGACACGGTCCCGGGCCAGAAGCATAAGAAAAACGACTTCAAAGAGCGAGCGAGATGTTGGCCTGCCGCGATTCCGCTCGTTCCACGCGCACCATTTTCGTTTATACTTAACTCCGAATTTTATATGATGGTGCACTTGTCCCTCCGGGTGCGCGAATCGCAGACAAAGAAACTCTGGTTAGTTCAAAGCCGCGTGGATAAGATTTCCTTGCTTTCCGTGTAAAAACTTTTCGAACGAATGCGAAACGTAACGAAATTGGGATAAAGTGATCAAGCTTCTCTTTCTCTCTCTCTTTGTCCGTATATCTCTGTCTTTCTTTCTCTTTCTCATCACGCTTCTCCAACAATAACGGGACGATTGGGGCGCTGCGATCGCATAAAGAGAGAGATCGTAAGTAACCGATTTACAATCCTAACGCGAATTTACGGCGAAACGCGGCCATTTTGCGCCTCCTAACCTCAACTTCTTCCCATTGTTTCTCGCCCGAGGAGAGAGAGAAAGAGAAAGGTTGAATCGTTAAAGAGCGATTGTTATTGCAGCGGTTGGTAATTGACGTTTGATTAAACGTTGTGGTGTGGAGTAGTAATTGAGGTTGTACGCGTTAAATGAAAGATCGATCGAGTTTCTGGTTTTTAGTTAGTCGATAGTGGAGGAGGAGACGGTTTGGGATTAAATGTGTTTTTGCAGTAACCCGCGTGGGATGAGGATGATGGATTGTTCGTTTTCATTCGTGGAATGTGCTCGTTTTCGGAGGTGGTTTTTTTTTTTTTTTTTTGTTTTTATTTATGAGATTGTTAAGGGGATACACGTGGTGATGCGTGGTGACATGGTTGTTGAGAGGTGTAAGAGGATAGAGTAAATTAATGGCGGGAAGGGGATTTTTGGAATGAGCAATTTTTGAAGACTTATTGCGAAACTGGGGATGAAATTTTTCGTTCCAGTTTTGCAAATAGGATTTTCCGACAATTAATTTTTTAAAAAATATTTATTAAATATTCTAAATCATTAGTAGTAGGAAGTTGTTGTAACTTCATTTGACAATTTTCGTGTTTTCATATTTAAAACGTATCAAATTGAATAAATGCTCTCGGAAATTTGCTTGGATGTTATTAAATAAAGTGGATATTTTAGTTTCTGACGTTTCTGCATTTCAGAAAATTGGTTAAATTCTTCGAAATATATTTATATAAAATCATGTCGGCGTAATATTAAATCCTATTATCGCGTATTATGGTAAAATTAAATTTAAAAAATAACTGAAAGGAAATAATTTATCGTTATTATTATTATTATGTAAAGAAACAATCGTAAATATATTTCGTTATCTGTTAATTAATCTAACTTTAAACAATTTTATTTCGTGAAAATTTTAATTTAATTTTTAAATATATCGTTTCAGAGATAAGGCGTGCCAAAAATATATTTGTATCCACAAGTTTAATAAATTACTTACATCAAATACTTATGTTATCATGATATATGATATCCTCTTACATAATTGACGCCCATTATCACGTATAACTGACTTAATAAAAATTTGATTGTAGAAGGAAGTAACGTGAACAAGATTTTTCAAGAAGATTTTCAATTTCAACGAGTTACAGAATTATTATTACTCGTAGAATTTCAAGTCTAAAACTAATCTGAAACTGAAAACTTCGTTGAGAAAAGGTTAGAAACGAGGTGAAAACGACGTGAAGAAGTCGAAAAGTTTTTCCCTATCTTCTTTATATGGTCTTTTGCAGAATTGCACGGAATCGTGGAATTTCAACTGCAAACACTTCTTATCAAAAATGAAGCCACGATGAAATCGAGGCGTGTTGTCACTCGTTAATCCCCTTGTTAACACGAAAGAAACTATCTTAGGAGGATCTTCTGTACGATGGAAGTTTTGACGTAGTTTGTGCTAGTTTTGATGTTGATTCATGGCGAGAAAAATAATAATAATAATAAAGATAATGCGTGATTCTTTTTACCATCTTTGAATGGAAAGCAGAAGTGTTTAAAATTCCAAAAAAAAAAGGAGGAAAGAAATTTGTACGATAAATTGTTGAAGAAGATGATGGAAATAAGTAAGAGTGTATATTTCTTTTGAAAAAATATGCGGCAATTTTTAATCAAATTCTTATCTCAAATGTTATTAACGATTATTAATAGTTATATTCTATAATATTGTGCAATATTCGATTCGTAATATTTAAAACATCAATATTTACAATGGAAAATCAACATGGATTATGCTTTTGATACATATTTGTGGTCAATCGTAATCAATTATTAATTAAATTGATGTGATTGTATTTTATACACCATAATTTGGGAACGTTAATTAGTAAATGATGAAGTAAAGTTTGTTATCGAATAAACGATTATAAAAATGATTATTAAATTTATAATCTTTATATCATTTATCAAAGATAGAAAGATGTTAGATAAATTTCTGGAAAGAAATAAATAATAATATATTCATATTATAATACTATTCCAAATTTCCAACATTTATAGTATCTAATTCGTCGTACAATAATTGAGAATCTCGAAGAGTGAAAATCCATTTGCGACAATTTCAAAGAAATTAAAAAAGAACTACTTAGAGAAATTATTTGTCTCAACATTGAAAAGGAATGATTAATCATTAAATCAACAAGTCCTCAGCTCCAACCAAAAAAAGATTACTCGACTAATTTTGAACAATAAAACACAATTCATCATCATCAAATTTTATTAATCAAGTTCGAAGTACTGAAGTTCAAAACCTTCTTGATCAAAATCAAATTTAATCTAAAAAAAAAGAAAACTCAATAAGTCAATCAAAACTTTAATCCCTTGGAGATTATTTCAATCACGGAGAATGCCAACCGTCAAATCGAAACCAGCTCCCAAACACGGAATCATCTTTCATTAATCGAGTGGAGGATAGGGGCGAAAGCATGGCGGAACAAAGAATTCCGGGGGAACTTGTTCGGACTTAATTTCGCCCCGGTGGCCCCGCCATGAATTCCCTGAAGCCCGGCAAAGTTTATTATTCCCGGCGGCAAAGACCTTTAAGCCTTTTACATCGGTACTCGAGAAGTCGGCGTAACAAACGAGCGCTAGAGATCGTCGGACAGTGGTGGAACGAAAAGAGAGAAAAGAGGAAAAAAGAAAGGAAAGGAAAGAGGAGAGAGGAAAAAAAAATAAATAAAGAAAGAAAGAAAGAAAGGAGTAGTACATTCGCGGTAGCGGAGGCTTTATTTTTGCCGGTTTCATACGTCGTTCGGACTCTTTTCAACCCGTCCCATGCGTCTCTACCCGGACAAATAGTCCGACATTAATTTCCACCAAATGAGAAAACTTCACCGAATTAGTAACCGTCCGCCGCCCTCTCTCTTTGTATATTTACGCGGTAGGTGCTTTTACAAACTGTAGTGTGTGAGAAAGGACTTCTCACGCGTGTTCTTCTTTTTTTTTTTAACGACGTGACGACGTGTACGGAATACATCAGCTCTTGAATCTACGTTTAAAAGTTGGAGGAATTGGGAATTTATTGATGATGTAAGTTCAATTTGAATTATTAGTTGGTGCGTTTAAAATAAAATTGAAGAATGACACGTGAAAATATAGATCGTAAGGGGTTGAGTTTATTTGAGGAACTTTGAGACGTATTTAGAGACGTTGGAGAAATTAAGAGATCGAGGAGATGATTGATGAATAATTTTATACGTTGTACAACTATGTTTGATGGGATGAAATATCTTGAAAGGATAATTACGATGACGGCGCGGTTAATTTACGTGAATTAAAGCGCGTATTAATCATCGTGACGCGTTAATTATCATTAATCATTGTTAATGTAATTTTAATGGCATCGAGTTAAGTATTAAAGAGGCTGTGTAAACCGAATGGAATACGCGAAAACTAGTTATCGTAAACTGGAGTGAAAATATGATCATGTTTCTGATAAACTGATAGCAACAAGAAAGAGGAATTTATATGAAATAAATCCACTACTTTTTTCAAAGGATTATTCTTAAATGTTATTGGTTCAAATCTAATATTACACCAAATTTTTTTCTTTAAACTAAATATATTTTCCTCTGCATCAAACATTGGTGTTTTTCAGAGTTTCAAACTCCGGAAATTTATATTTAAATAATTCTTAAACAAAGTCATTAAAATCTCTCGTGAATTTTTTCAAATTTTGATGATACAATTTAACAATAATAAGAATTCTCATCAAAAAAGAAGAAGAATATTCAATTATTCAAAATTCAAATTACTTAGAGCCTTAAGAGTTAAAGAGCGCACCTAACCTCAAAATCTAATCTCCCAGCTCGATCAGAACGTGACTTGGAGGCAATGCAAAGACGATTGGGCGTCGATCATGTATAAAGTAATTAATATCCATCCCGGTTGACAGTCGACGAGCAACAAGAAGGCTGATAACCGTGTCAGAGGCAGTAATTATCCGATTTCGGGATGCTCCGTAACTGATCACGAACGGTCATAACGGCTGGTCCCTTCATCACCCAACGAGACGGGCGCAATAATTAAGAAGCAGGATCGCACAAATTACATACCGATTCAATTAATTTGCGATCCCAGTGTCGAGGTCATCCCCTTCCACGCCTATCGCGTTCTCTTCACACCCTTCTTCCATTTTCACCTTTTTTTTTTTTTCTGCAACAGAATCGACTCCCGTTTTAATTTCGAAGCCGAGCGAAGAATTACGAGGCGCGCCGACACCGTTTGACCCTATCTTCATCGATCTTTCGATGGACTGATTGATTGATCCGTTTCTCTTCGTCGATCGAAATGAAATAACGGAAGTGTTTATCCGACAGCGTTATCTTCCTTCCTCTTGCGACAGCTTTTTGCCGAGTTTGAATGTTTTATAAACGCGTGATGGACGCGTTTAATTTTTTATATATACATTCTTTTTTGTTCTTGCTTTTGGTTTTTAATGACGGTTTTTGGAACGATGTGTTGTATTTATTATGGATTAGTTAGATAGCAATTGATTAGAAAATTCTATGATAATGGAAAAATTTTAGAGAATTTGAAAATTTGAGTTTGGCAAAATTGGAAAAAATCTTTGGTGTATTTTAACTTTGTTTCTTATATGAAAGTGATAAGAAAGATGAAGGAATAGATATTTTTGTAAATTAGATTATTATGATTAATAAAAAGATATTTTATAAAATAAAAATATATAATAAATAATTGAAGTAAGTATAATGGGAAGTAATATTCATCGTTTTTATTTATTTCAATAAATTATGAATTTTCGCGAAGGTGGATATCATAAATTTCAGCTTGAATTATTACTTTTTTCTTTCCAAACTTGATTCGGTGCCAACGATTTAATATATAATATCATCAGTATGCGTTCAAAGGTTATTCGTTGCACCCCGAAACGTGATTAGACCATAAACCACCCTGATGAGCATTAATCCACATTCGATATCTATTCGAATAATACTATATAAATCAATTTATTCGATCCAACTATCATCCTTGTTTATCGTATTTTCTCTCTTTATACATTAATTCCTCCCATAGCATATTCTATTTTTCAATTAATAATTTCAACATCATTGTATCATTTACTATAAAGAGAACCACCGTGAAAATAATAATAGCAAAAATCTCGAAACAACGTTCATTTCCTAATATTTAAATTATCTATTATTTCAATTTATTAAAAATATAATTTTAATCTCGTTTCCAATTATCAATAATTAAAAAGCAAACCCAAAGCTTCTTTATCTTTGTCATCTCAGAAGAATCATCCCTTAGATTATTGCACATCTCCTTTATATTTACTTGATATGACAAAATCATACTCTTCTCCTAGCTCTCTAGCTATTCTTTCTAATTTAAAATTACGAGAAATGATTCCATTTTTTCAGAAATTCTCAAATCTCCAAATTCCAGAGTGGATTCCATTGTGCCCACGGCATCGACGAGGCCGGGTATCGTGGAACGAGATTAAAAAAAAAAAAAAAAGAAAGAAACGCAGGGTTGGTTTAATCGACGAGTTAAAAGCTTGATCGCATTGAATTAGTCAGCCGAATTTAATTGATCGAATGATTCGTTCCCTATGCCACTCTCCTGTATCCTCCCTCCCTCCCTGCCTCCCTCTTCCTCGCAGCTCGAAACGACCTCGATTTATCGTCGCCATTCAATTGCTAACGTTTTAATACTTTTTCGCAGTACACGATCGGCAGAGAAGACGGCCGATAAAAATTGCATTTAAATCGAGCACATCCCTCTGTCGTAAATCGATGGGGTATCGAAGGGGTGCTCGAGCCTGTCCTTTATTAAAACTTGGCCGATTAGCGTTCCGCCAACCCCGATCGACATTGTGAGCGAAGGAGGGCTTGAGGAGGAATTAAATACAATGGGAGCATGTATTTATAGGAAGATAGTATTGGCGTGTGGAAAATTTACGATGGGATAAATTTCTTTCTCCTCTCCTTTTTTGATTTTTTAATCGGAGGATATTTTCTTTTTTTTTTTAAAAGAAAGAAGATTGGGATTGTGGTTTTAAATTCTTTATGCAAATTCTTTATGCAAGAAATATATTTTTTAAGTGTAATTCATTAATCGATTGTAATTGATATTTTATAAAGAGATTTATTTGGTGGAAGATGAAGAATATTTATAATAAAATGATTCGATAATAATTTTTTCTGAGTAGGTTTAATTAATTATTATACTTGAATTATTTTTATTTAAAGAAATTTTAAGTATACTTGTGCTGTTCATATGAACAAAAATTATATTGCCATAAATTCTTAAGTAATTTATGATATTTGATGATTAAATTCATATATTAAGAATTTAAATAATTCTATTTAAATTCTTGTTCTATTAAAAGTGATGAATACTCTTCATCTTGTTGTATTATATATTTTTATACGAAAAAAAAATTTATTTTAGATTTCATTCTCTCCCAATCAACCATCCCAAATTTCGAACTGTGCACGATGGTTTTACTGATACTTGGATAAGTACTACCTTTCTAATTTTCTCCACGAGTTATCGATGGAGAGGCGTTATAAGATGAAGAAATACCAGAAAGCCATTCTTACATCTCCGATCTCCGATTTCATTAAATTTCTTTTAAATCACCCTCAAGAGGTTGAATTCCCTTCTTCTAGAATTAGTTTTCCTCGATTCTTGAAATATTTCTCGAAACCAGCCCAAGTCTCTCACATACCGTGGATTGAATAACGGTTGAAAGTAACGCTGGGCTGATGATTAAAAGTAAAATAAGTCCAGTAAATTCCTCTCCTTTTCCTATTCAAAAGTTGCATAACTTCTCTTTTTAATCACATATTTTTATCTTCTTTCTCTTTCAGATCTCCCATTGTTTGTCGTTGCTTGGAAAATCATTGTGAAGAAGTGAGTAAAAGTAATTGGTAATTTTATTTTTTAAATTAATAAGATTTTTCTTTCAGATTCATGCTCTGGAAACGTTGTAAGGCAAAAGAAAATAGAATAGGAAAATCATTGTAAAGAAGTGAGTAAAAGTAATTGGTAATTTTATTTTTTAAATTAATAAGATTTTTCTTTCAGATTCAAGCTGAAAGGAAACGTTGTAATGCAAAAGAAGTAAATAGTATAAGAATTTATGGTATCAACAATTGACTTTTGCATCTTGTTAAGAAATTCTCCTAGTCAATTCTTGGAACAATTCTATATAATGCACACTTTTGTAATAACAATGTTTTCACGTCGTGTACAACAAGGAAAATATATTTTCTCTTTGATACAAATACTCGTCATTGTCAGAGAGAAATATTTCCTTCCGAGGAGGAAATTTAAATTCTTGATAACTCCAACTTGATTACTCGTTGAAATATTTATATATAAGTCTTTGAAACATAGATAGAAACGTAGACCATTCCGCTTTGTAAGGGGTATACACCATTGTGAAATATTCAAATGACAGCTTTTTTTTTTTTTTTTTTTTCATGGATGAAAAGAAGAGAGTTTCTGGTAAGAAACTGGATTAAAAAAAGTCTGACTTGTATATTTTTACGTATCGTTGGGATATTACAAAATACAAAGATGTTGATAATTATTAAATGAATCGATGTTTTAATTTTTGAAATGTTAATAAAGAATAACAAATAAGGATTTTTCAAAATAAACATAAACTAAATCTCAGCTCAACATATCAAGTTTTATAAACTAAAACTGTTCCAGATATTCTAGGTATTGTTATCCATATTTAAAAGATGGATTACATTTTAAAAAATTTTTCAACTTTTCAGACTCGCAAAAAGAATAGAGAAACAGGATAAAGTGATTGGATGGAACGCGATTGGTTGAAAGCGGTCAATGGCTCTTGCTAAAATTGTTCAACGAAACAAATATTCAAAATATGAAGGAAATTGTTCAGACGACATAATGGCGCACATTGATTCGATGAATGGGTGGAAAACTCGCGCAATTTATGTCCAGCGAAAAAGGAATTTCCGAAAATTCCATTAACCATTTAATTCCATGCAAAGTGAACATTAAAATCGCGGACTAAATTCCTTTCGGCAAACAGACGAGCAACCTCTTTTCCCTAAAACCGTAATCACGTTTATCACGGTCGTGATCGTTTCACGTCTAAAACGAATTCTCTTGCCAAGTTTTTCTTTTTTCTCTCTCCCTCCTTCCCTTCTTTTTTCCTCTCTCTCATTTTTCCTTTCTTTTTTTCTTTCTTTCTCTTCTCCTCCTTCTTCTTGTTCTTTTTTCATCTTCCCTCGAAACACATGCAAATTAATCGCATTATCAACGAATCGAGCATATTGTTCTCTCCCTTTGTTTTCCGGGAACACATCGAGAAATTGAAAATTTTGCCAATGTTATAGGTAACGTAAAGAAACGGTTATAAACCAGGGGGATCCAGGATAATTTATGGAGAAGGCATGCCGCCAAGATTTAAGGGTGAGTTTCGTGTTGCACTTGTAAATCTTCTTACGTGTTATATTGTTTTACTTGGATCGATCTGATTTATGGGAAAGCATTTTCTGAAAATATCGAAATTAATATTCTTATTTTACGCGTGCTTGCGTAAATTTTTCTATTTGTGTCATTCATGTTGTAATTATCATTATATAATGAAAATTGTTTCGATTAAGAATTAATGGTTTTGAGAAGAGTAATATTGTATAGAAATCTGTATGATTAAATTTTTTTTTAAATAAAATCACACGATTATATTACTTTACCATTTTCATCTCGTGCATACATGCGACATCGTACAATGGATTGGAATTGAAAGTTAATTTTACTTATTAAAATTTAATAAGTATTAATTAATAATAATTGGTATTAACTAATGGGATGATAAAGATCGTGCAATATCGTGCAAAGTAGTATATACCAATCATATTGTCAGTCAGAGAGTAGTATAGATCGAGTATAATGTAAATCCTGTAGTATTAAAAATTGAATATTGCAAAAAGATGGCAGCACTTATCGTAAGAAGTAAATAGGCAAAGGGTAATAAGTGTCTTGTAAAATCTAGAATATTGTTAAAAAAACGATTCAAAAAAGTGTATATAACATTTTACGAACAATTTGTTCAAATTGATCACTTGCAAAGCATCCAGAATGCGAATACAAGTATTAAGTTCTTAGTAAAAGAGTTTTTGTAAGATTGTTCCTTTGCAAAGTTGTTAAAATATAAATCTATTCCAAGATTTCTTAATCAACAAATATCAAGAGGAAAAATATCAAAGATGAAATTGGTTAAATTACACGGTATTCGATAATTCAACGTCTGAGCTCGAGGCAAAATTTTTACGATCCCAAAAGCTCCTCTTTTGCCTTTTAACAATCCTTCTTTCCATTCCTCCTCCTCCATCCCTCTTATCATAAGATTTAATTTCATCTTGTGTTGTTTTTTCTTTTCTTTTTTAATGATACTCATTAGAAAACATTTTAGTTTTTACCTCGGTGCACGCAAACTTTCTTTTATTTTTAATATCAAAATTTTCTTTATTCCTTTTCTATTTTTTTTTCTCTCTCTCTCTTTTTTAATAAAAATTCTACGAATAAAAAAACGAGTCTTATGGTTTGATGGGATTAAGTGGAAGTGGATTGACAAATCCTATTCGAATTTTCTGTGATTTTATTATTCAGAAATTCTGTTTTATTGCCAATAAATATATTTATTTCTTACAATTACAGGTACTTATAAATTTTCAAAACTGACGAATATTGGAGACTCGTTCAGTCAAGTATTTTACTTGTTAGCAATGAGTATCAAATATTTCATATTTGTTACTTGGATTTATATTTAACTAGATTAAACTCGATCCCATCTACCGTTGGTGCTCGAATAAGAACGAAACGTTGAAAAAAAGTGAAGGAAAAAAACGAGAATGGAGAACAGTTGACGAAACGAAAAAAGAAAAAAAAGACTGGAATCACAACTTGAACATCGAATGACTGGAACTTGAAAAAGGAGGACAAAAAGCTGTATAGCCCTTTCAACGTATCGTTCCACGATCCCGTCGTCGAAAGCCTTTGCACGATCGTTTTTCCCGCGTTTTTTTCTCTCATTCCTTCTACTTTCTTCGACCCCCGTATCACTCTTGTTTCGAGCATTAATTTCTCTCTCTCTCTTTCTCTCTAACCTTTTTTCTCTGTCTAATAGATGCCATCTAAGGACAAAAACTATTATCGACACGGAAAAATATACGAGTACAGATCAGCGAGGCGAAAATCAAATAGAAAATAAAATCAATAATAACAAAATTGCATTGAAAGAGTTTAAATAATTGTCGAATATAAATAGAATTTGTAATTAATTTGTATTTCTATAAAAGATAGTAAGAATTTTTACACTAATAAATAAATCAAGATGAAAAATAAATAAACAAAAGTGCACTTCGATCTTCGATCACACGAAGAATAGGCTCGTGAAGAGAATCCTCAGAGAATCGCAGATTAATCGAGCAATTACGATCACGATATATCCGTCGTTTCACGGATCGACGCTTTTGAAATTTTGAACGAGAGATCGTGCCCACGTGGACACGATTTTCTCGACCACGGAGGCGTTTCCACCGAGACGGGCCTGTTTTCACGATAAAGATCTTCGATAGTTGGGCCCATTACCTGTTGCACACACTTTGTGAAAGAGTGACATAACGTAAGGAGAAGCAGAAACCGGCTGAATCGTATGTGGGAGTAATCCTTGCGCCGTGTAGGCCGATCCCAATTTCCTTCTTTTAATCGAATCACGTGGATGTCTGTACGTCAACTTTTATACACATTTCTTTAATCCTCTAACGTATCTTTTTCAAAGGGAAATCGTCGAAGAATTCATCGCAATGCATTTAGTTGTGGGATGAAAGTAATTGAGGAGGAAATTTCCAAGAAGGTAATTACGTACTTGTTAAATTTAATATTCTGACGAAAGATAAGTTACTGGAAAAGAAGACAGACTTTTCCCTCCTTTTTTCATTCTTCCCTTCGTAAGTATTCTTTCAACTTTTATACACATTTCTTTAATCCTCTAACGTATCTTTTTCAAAGGGAAATCGTCGAAGAATTCATCGCAATGCATTTAGTTGTGGGATGAAAGTAATTGAGGAGGAAATTTCCAAGAAGGTAATTACGTACTTGTTAAATTTAATATTCTGACGAAAGATAAGTTACTGGAAAAGAAGACAGACTTTTCCCTCCTTTTTTCATTCTTCCCTTCGTAAGTATTCTTTCAACTTTTATACACATTTCTTTAATCCTCTAACGTATCTTTTTCAAAGGGAAATCGTCGAAGAATTCATCGCAATGCATTTACATTGTGGGATGAAAGTAATTGAGGAGGAAATTTCCAAGAAGGTAATTACGTACTTGTTAAGTTTGATATTCTGACGAAAGATAAGTTACTGGAAAAGAAGACAGACTTTTCCCTCCTTTTTTCATTCTTCCCTTCGTAAGTACTCTTTTACGAGAAAACGATTGATTCTTTCTCTCTCTTATTTCTTCCCTCCCAATTAGAACAACGAATTACACATCGTCGCTTATCCTCCCCGATATGAGATAACGAGGAAACATTGTTGATTCCCCGACACACGGTTTAAATAGAAATCGGCGATCCGGAAATGGATATCCGGAATGGGAGCCGTGGTCAAACGGGTGTAATAACGTTTAAACAAATTCCGCGGTCCGGTCAATAATCAATTTGTCAGGCGCATCGATGAATCTGGCCAATCCTCTCCCCTTTTTCCTTCCTTCGCGCGCTTGTACGCAGAGGGGAGGAGGGGGAAGCTATCGACAACCGCAAAATCGCACGCGCATCGCCGCCAAATCGGATTTCGCGGTGGCCGCCCGTATTATTTGCATATCGGTTCCAGCGTTTCGTTGGAAACAACGACGGTCCGTCCACGGTGTTGCATCGACGAGATTGTGAGGGGGAGGAGGAAAGGAGGAAAATGAATGTGGAGCACGGGGAAATAAAGCAGTCGGTATGTCGTGCTCGGGGGAGGGATTAGAAGGAGGGAGAGGAAGGTCTGGATGAATTTACGATACGTTGGGTGACGCTTTTTTTTTTTTTTTTCAGAGCCGAGTATCAATTTGCATAATGCGTGTGCACTTCGGCCGATTAATGCGAGACGTGGCTGGAATATTTTTTTTTTTTTTCGAAAACGTTAATTCGAATGTTCGTCGCTTTTATGCCGGTGATTAATTTAGTGGGGAGCTAATAGAGTGGAGAAAAATTGGAAAAATTCAGGTATTAAAGGTGTAATTATATGATTATTATTTTCTATTGGGATAGGTTTCGATTTGATTTTGTTCTTCCAGGTTGTATTCCTGTATTTTTTTTGGATTATTTTTATCGATTCAAATCATGAAGTTTAATATTGTTTAAAGAGATAAATTAAAGTAGCGAGGTGATATAATATTTGCAGAGAAAGATTGATCGATAAAGAAGATAATTTTATTGAAATTTTCGTACGCGCATGTAACGTTGTCAGCGATTATTTTACAATTTTCCTCGAAATAGCAGGATGAAATAAATAAAGTAGGAATAAAATAATATCAACGAATTTCACGGTTCGTAAAAACTATTTTCCATCTCTCCCAAAAGTGTATTACATCCGCCCACTTTCTCTCCACGTGGCAAAGGATATACCCCCCGTGGAGTATAAATCGATTTTCAACAGAACTTTCATCGCATCAGCGGAAAAACAAGCCGGCCATCAATGTCGATGAATTTTCACTCGTGAAAAATTGCACGCCCACAGCAGAGCTGCAATTACTTTACACGCACGTTTATTTTTTCACCCACTCTCGAAACAAACGTTGGAAGAAAACGTAACCGATTTTCAAAACTTGCCGATTCATTGTTACGAACTGCTATTATAATGTTTTTTTTACGACTCTTTTATAATAAACTTACTTTGGGGATGTTATATCGGATATTCATGAAATATTTTTGGATTTCTGCAAAAACAAAGATTTTTATTTATTAAAATCTTTCCGCCTCGCTGGTATTATTCGATATTTTTCTATTTATTTTCTCCAAATTCTTCCAACGGATGGAACAATTTACATTATAATTTAAAATTTATCTCTCATTATTAAGAACCAATTTCCTCTTTCCTCAAAATCGTTACAATTAAAATCTTTTTCTTTTCAACAATTTATTAACAAAGTCCACATAAAACAATTGTTAAAAATTATTCGAATGAAAATATATTTCTTCCACAGTTTGAGAAACGTATTAACAATAAATTTATTCAAAATTATCACATCTCCAGATTCGATTTGATTCGATCGAAGACAGGACATTGCCCGTTGTTATTTTCCTTTCCTTGATACTTAAATGTATTTATTTACAAGAGATATCGATACCTGGCAAAACGTCGTCCCGTCACGACAGGAAGAAGTCACTTCGCCGACTTTCCGCTCCGTGTCTAATAGACCGTTTGACGCGTACACATCGTATAAAGCAATCGGCGGTATCACGTGAAAGTCGGTGGAGTTAGCGACGGTATAATGTATAGGCCGATGTTTGATTAATGAAACGTGCCGTAAATTGATATCTCGACACGTACGAGCGGCTATTTTCGCTAAACATTCAGCTGAACATTTATTTCACTTTGTTATCGGTGTAATTTTATCGTGATCGGTTTTCTTAACGATTCGACGCTTGGTCTCGGTTCTTATTCATTCTTTCTTTCTTTCTTCTTCTTCTTTTTTTTTTCCTGTTATTAAGTATAACGAGTTAAACACGAGTTAAGCATGATGTATGTGACGTGGAAATTTATTTGTATATTTATAAATTTCGTGTCTGACGTTTTTTATTAATCGTAAAAATGGTATAATAATTTCGAATTATTACAGTGTTTAGTCGTTTATTTGAAATTTCATTTTGACAAATTAATTTTTTATCTCTCGATAATGCGAGGATCGTTATTTAGATTTATCTATTTATTCAAGTTTTTATATTCCGAGAAATGAAAATTTATACACATACACTGTGGCAGAAACAAATTTTCCTCTCTGTCTTACGTGAATTCTATTCTTTAATTTTTCATTTTAACGTAAAAAATACAAAATTAAATCTCTATGTGTGTGTATTATTTCCAGTATTTATACTCGTTCTCATCAAGTGTCTATACATCTTGTAATTTTATCTTGGAATGAAACGAGTTCGTTTGCTTGGCGTCGATATTATTCAGGATAATTATAGTTACAGAACGAAAAGGTAATGCCACGTTTCGAGTTGTTCAAGGTGTTCGTACGAGATTGAACTCCTTTTAATTCTCTAAGTTAACGATTCATCGGTATTCCCATATGTAATGAAATATCTAAACTTTAAACACGCTGTAAACTGAAAATTTTATGAAATCGTTATAAAATTTGCATTATTTCGAAAACAAAAAGAAAAAAGAAGAAGAAGAAGAATGACGTGTCGTAATTGCAAACATCAGACTACCATAACAGCGTATAAAAATCCTGAAAAGAAATATAAATTTGAGAGAAGGTTGTATGAAACTCTTGAAAAAAATATATAACCAAGCGAATGCATAATCGGAGTAAATGCATCGACGGGGAAAAATGGGGAAATATTTTGAGACGCTTTATCTCATTAAATTTTATTAAACCGTCCCGAAATATTTCGTCATTTTTTTTCTTTCCTTTCCTTTTTTTCACGCATCGATTCTATCGAGATTTTTAGGCCGCATGGCATATTTAAAGTGCGGTATACGCGCAAATATCGTTACGGTAAAAGTAACTTTTCCGATAGATCGAAATTTCCATTAAATATTCATGGGGGGCTTTATACGCGGCCCAGTAATTGAAACTTCACATAATCGGGAAATGTCGCCGTCCTTGTAGTTAAATAAATTTAGCACGAAATCGAATGAACGAGCAAGAGGTGGGTTTTCGTTTATAGGAAATCTAGTTTTTGGCAAAATTTTATTTAAACGAATTCGTTGGAAAAAGAAAAACAGAAGCAGTTAATTAAATTATTTCTAATTTTTTTTTGATATCCGTTACAATTTAATTTTGTAAGACAATAATCCACAATAATCTATCTGTTCCAGACAGGAAATTGACGATATTGATTTTAGAAATTTTCCTCGACGAATATTTGGATATTTTAAAAATGATAAAGTTGCCCTACGATATAATAATTCATCGATCCAGCAAGAAAGAACTTGTTTGAATTAAAGATTAATTCGTAAACAATATAAAAAAATCTAAAAATCATTGGGAATTCACGAAGATCCTAATAAATCCACGAAGAAGATCCAAGATATTCGACGATATTTTAATCTCGTAGAAATCTAACCTGGATTTTTCGCTGCATAATAAACAAGTTTGGTAATAATTTCGAAATTTCTTTCGATTTTCAGAGATTTCGACCTCGTTATTAATTACAGGTCTGGAGACAAGTCTCGCCATGTAGAGCATACATAAGGTATAAACAAACTTTCACAAAAATCTCTCCATAACACGTACACGCGTACACCACCATCATATACACAGATATAAAGCTAGAATCTTTGGAGGATCGAAACTGGTATAACGAAAGAGAGCTTATTCATCGAGTTGAATCCAATTTTGCGGGAGAGCTCCATCCATCTCTCTCCCCTCTATTATATTATTTATCAACTTTCGTGTTCCTTCCTTTTTTTCTCTCTCAGAATCATTCCTCTGCCCGAATCAAAAAGAAAAAAAATTATCCCGCGCATCGAACGCGCATCACGATCCCATTAAACTTGTCCCTCGTCGGAGATGCCTCGACGACGACGGAGGAAAATAAAAGCGGATGAATCGGATCGGGCCACGCTCGATAATCGCGGCCCAATAAAGCTGTAGAGCCCCCGTCGCATGCCGCAAAGGAATGTCGTTTCCGTGGGCCGTGATCCGTGGGTTTCGTGGTCTGCTCCCGGTTATCGGCACGTGCATCTGTGTATTTCCGTCTGCCGTCTTTCGTCGGCTCGTTCCAGAACGAGGGGACGAAAAAGTCTCTCTGCGAAACCTGCGGGCCGGCTTTTGACGAATTCGTGACGCCGATTCAACGCTCGATCCCAACGCAAATTTCCATTTTTCGCGTTTGTGTAATATACACAAGTCGAATTATCGTGTTCGAATATTAATTTATCTCTCTTGAAGAAGGATCGATAAGGAAAGTTTGATTATATTTGGGAAGATGTAAAGAAATGTTAGATCGTTTGTCTTAGGAATAATCGAAGTTAAAAGAAATTCAATTTTTCGTGAAAATAATTTGGATCCCAACGCAAATTTCCATTTTTCGCGTTTGTGTAATATACACAAGTCGAATTATCCTGTTCGAATATTAATTTATCTCTCTTCGAAGAAAGATCGATAAGGAAAGTTTGATTATATGGGGAGGATGTAAAGAAATGTTAGATCGTTTGTCTTAGATATAATCGAAATTAAAAGGAATTCAATTTTTCGTGAAAATAATTTGGAAATCTTGATTTTAGAGATCAGATGATTTTAGTCATATCTTAAATAGCATCTACGTTGCATAGAAATAATATCGTTGAATTTTATTGAGAAATAGGATTTATACATATGGGGATATGTAAACGGTATAATAATCTGATATAAAAATAGTACAAATTTGTCGAATTTTAAAATTATTCCAATCTCGATCCGATTATTAATTACGAGACAACGAATCCTTATCGTGTTTTCTTCGAAAATGATTATTTTAATAATTCTTTCCATTCACACTGATTAAATTAAACAATGATGTAATAATCAAAATTAGGGAATCGAATCTCGAAACAGATAGATATATATATAAAGGCGTGTTCACATGATACAATGTTTTATGGAGGCAGTGTAATGGCACGGTTCGTGATGATATATCGTGTAAATACGGTGCACGATAAAGTATTACCGCGAGGTGGGATCAACCAGGCATGGAAGCGACGATAAAATATTTGGCCGATACTTTGGTCGGTGGTGAAATTTTTTCGTTGATGGTAATTGATTACGCTTAATCAAGCTATCGAGCCCGTGTGCAATTTGCAATTTGCAATTGTGCATCCAACGGTGCATGGTAAGTTGGTCGTTGGATTATAGTTATTAACCTTTTTTTCTTTCTTTCTTTCTTTTTTATGCCAGTATGATTTTTTATTCTTGAGTATTGAGATTGAACCCGATGATGGATAAATTTATTTACCAGTGTCTAGTGATATTAATCGATACACGGGACTTTTGATTTATGCACACACGTTATTTAATTTTTATGTGAAATTTAGATTAAGTAATAAGATTAAAACCGAATCTTTTATTTCGTTTTCCTTCGAGTCATTTTTATTCCTCATAGGGATAAATAAGATTCTTACTAGATTTCTTACTAAATTCAGAATATTCTTCGAAGATGATGAATACACGTTAATAATCGATCTTTGAAATAAATATTTATTGAATATTTGCTCTTTTAATATTTCGTATTAATTTGAATATTCAATAATATCGGATAATAATTTGTGATTAATAATCCGATCGTATAATCTATTTCGATTTTAATCAGTCTGTTGTCACGATACAAACGAAATAAAATGGGGAATTCGCGTGCATCGTTTGTTTATTGACAATTTCGAGAAAAAAAGAAAAGAAGCTTAAACTAAAAAATTCAATTAAACTCGAGTCGAAACGATATATGTTATTTAACAACGCGTGTAAATTATTTTCGCTCATTCCCATTAAAAGCTACGTATCCACGTATCCAGCCAACGTCTAATTATAGGCGTATAGGATTAAATTAGGCAAGTTGGTACGACTGGTTGGTCGCGCGCGATATTACCGATCCTTAACTTATATGAGACGAAAAATGATGATCAAAATATAATATCTATACGGTTTCTATAGGGCGAGAGTTGTGGAGCTTTAACACTTTTAAACGGGAGCATAAATTAGTCGTGTTATTAGTGTCATTAAGTTGTTTCGCGTTCCTGTGCCCCTCCTCCCCCCCTCGATGCCTACCATTTCTCCTCGCCTCCGGTGCCGTAAATAAAGGTGGTCGTCAGAAAAAGGGCCTCTCTGGAAAGTGGAAGTGTCGAATACAGAAGCTCCACGAGCAACGAATCTATCCATCGTATCTTCTTCTTTTTTTATTTATATATTAAAAGTTTTTAATATATTATTCTGAATAATTTTTGTTCAATTTTCAGAGGTGAAAGAAAGAAGAAGATTCGGGGCGTACGATTATTATATACGATTTCACAATTAAAGAAAACGATTTGAAATGAAAGTTGGATGGTTCGAAGAAGATTATATTTTAAAGTTATTTATTTTATTATACACGCATCCGTATATGGAAGAAATAAATTACATTACATTCCATTCCCCTTTAAAATTCCATTCTATTTTTATTCTGAAATAATCTTTTTAATGTGTGAAACAACGAAATGGGATATTCCAGATGATAAAGCTGGGAACCGATGAAATTAATTAATAATATTGTTTTTGAAAAAAAAAAAAAAAATGTTTTACGATTAACGAATAATTTATCAATCCTCTCGTCCCAAAGGAATTTTTGAATTGATATTTATAATATACATATATATATATATATATATATATATATGTAAAATTTCATTTAGCGGACACATCAAATCTGAAATAAATTTCAAATCGAATTTTCTCACATCGTAAACCTTTATGCATTCAATCTACCATTCTAATACGCTGTTATAACAACTGCGCGCGAAGAATTGAATTGAATATTGCTGTAAAAGGATTGAAACCTATTCGTATAGTCTACGTTTAGACTACGCATAACTCTAATACTTATCTTTGATGCGAAATATCTATAACTAACAGACAGAATGTGGAAGATCGTTACAACACACACACACAGGGAGAGAAATTGGCAACATAATTACATAGGATTTCATTCATTCAGTAACATCCTTCCCGAGGGAATAAAAGTGTTTTTAACAAGCACGTGGCTTCTATTTTGCAAAGCAAAAATGAATGTTTGTGAAACAAATGCATTCCTCACCGCTCGAAAAGCTCGTTCGTAAAACCACTTGCACATCCGTGGATTCGATCCTTTGCGAAGAGAAAAAAAATTGAAGAAGAAGAAAGATTCGCTCCAACTCAAAGGAAACCGTTCTCTTTTTTCGACTCTTCTCTTCGATCCCTCCTCCTTTTTTCTCTCCTTCTCTCCCTCCTCGTTTCTTTTCTTTTCACACCTCGAACCGTGACAAGGGGAAAATAAAAGAAGAAGAAGAAAAAAGCGAAGAACGAAGAAGGAGTTGGATGGAGAAATCTTTGAGCAGCGTTTCAAAGCGGTAAAACGTCGGAGGGCGAAGAATCGAACGGTAAAGGAGAATCCGTGAAAATGGAGTCCGATTGACCGCCAAGAAAGAAACGTACCACGAAGATGTTACGTCCGCCCCGTAAAAATTGCAGGAGAGGAAATGGGGAGGGGGGAGGGAGAGGCGATATTTCGATATTCACTTCGGTTGAAACTTGACGAGCGAGGAGGTGGAAGTCAACCGGATTCAACTTGTGGTCTTGGAGAGAGTGGAACAATAGGTGAGTGGGACATTAATTCCTCTAAATTGTAGGCAGAAGTCTTTACGAGGGAATAAAGAAAAAAAGTAATTAGGAATGGAAAATAGATACGTTGGAAGATTCTCTTGGAAGAATTTTAACGGTTTGAAGTGGCGAAATTAAAACGTTTGACTTTACATAATATTAATTTTTGAAGTATAATTCTTTCCTCGCTTAACTTCCCTCTATTTCAGGAATTATTTTTCCGGAAGAAAAAAGAGGAGGCAAATCCAAAACACCGTTTACTTATTCATTCTTTCTCGTGCGGAAGGTCTCTATTAATTCGAAGGATGATTTAACGAGACGGCACAAGTTGTTCGCCATAATCCTGCGTATGTATGCGCGCCCCTCTCTTTTTTTCCCCAGCCTCTCTTAATCCCATGACGTTCGGATAACTTAAGGTTTGCCTCTCCTTTCCTGCGCTTTTCGACCCTCGTCCGCTAATAGCAACAAGTTACTTGTGACCCGTCAGCGGGACAGACCCTTGCGACGCCTCTATATTTAGTCCACGGGTCGAACCACTAGAGAACGGCGAGAAAACACAAAAGAAAGCTGGAGAGCGGCGGCGAAACGAAACGAGTGCAAAGGGGACACGGTGATATCTCGCCACGAAGATTCTGCGGCTTCTGGCTCGCAGCTGCTCACCATGGTCGCGGTAAAAACAATGTGCATAGATATGGCAGACGAGCTGAAAGGGCCCGGCCTCGCCCTGCTGACGCGGCCAGTTTCAGGATATCCGCAGGAGATCTTCGGATAAATTCGACCGAATTCTTTTGCTCATCCACGCATTGAAAGAAGAAGGGAAACTTGTGTTCTCTTTCTTCTCGGATTTTGAAAAAGATTTTATTTGAATGATAATACGAAAGATTGTACGATGTATTTGATTGTACAGGTATTTTTATTATCTTGTTATTGCAAAATTATAATATATTTGAATGTTATAAAATATTTTTAAATTCAAGTTACAATATATTGAATAAAATATTTGAAAAATATTTCAGATGTGTTGATATATGATTGTTGAGAAGTTGTATGATTTTTATTATTGTATTATATTGCTTTTGAAGGCTAAAAAAAGTTATTTTAAAATTGTCGAAACGAGATTAATTTCATATGGCAGATGATAAATTTTGTACAAGCACGAAATGAAAGCTTTAATGATATTGTTGTAAGAATAACTTGGGGATCGCAAAAATAGCTCTAAGAGCGGCTCTCGTGTCGTTGCAGTGTATAACTGGCAATTTGATGTCGATCCAGAGCTGTACTATATACCGAGCTATATACCATTACCATAATATAGCAGCAATGACTGATGCCACGTTATATATGGAAGAAATGAATATTAACATAGATGAATTTTCTTGTACAGTGTTACAGAGAAAACTGTAAAATTGATATGATAAATAAGATTGATATCAAATAAGAAAATAATTAATCTCTGTTACAAATATATTTCATGTTTTAGAGACAAAAATCACACTGTTGTATATCTAATTGATTAATATTCATTAATACATGGATAATTTTTATATCATGTATAAATTGCACGAAATATTGCAATAAATATATTATTTATTTTTAATTAAATACTTGACTCTGTACAAGAGATGGAGATTCAATTTTATCTTCACATTTTGATTTAAAGTATCTCTCTAGAAATTAATCGTAAGACCTTTATGACTTGTGTATCGTAAAATCGATCGAAGAGAGAAGAAATTAAACTTCAACTTCTTGTCACAACACTCCAAGTCTCGCGTGTTTTCGACGTCGAAACTGGGTTTTCGCGGAAACGTGTAAGGAAAAGGAAAAAAAAAAGTTTCACGAAATGACGAGAGAGAGGGAGAAATGTTTCTTGCGCAAGTGTCGAGAGACAGGTCCCTCGTTGTGCTGCTTTGAAACTCATCAACATCGGTGAAACAAGACAATGATAGATCGTAGCTTGGCTGAAAGATTTTTTACTTCAATTACGTCAATCTTATTTTTCCAAAAGATATGAAAGGGAAAAAAAAAAACAAAAGAATCGTGCAGCGATTAATTAATTATTCAAATCGCATCCTCTTTAAAAAAATTCACTATGTGAATAATAAAAAAAAAAATCTACATTTCTTTCAATAGTTTTCTCCACTTGCATAAAATTTACTTGACCGGTTTCTTTCAGGTGTTAACAATGACGACTTGAACTTGACAAAGTGATTCGTCACAAAATTGAATTGCGCAAAAGCACGAAACAAAAAGAAAGTTGGCCACGTTGTTAAGCGCAATACGGTTATCAAGCGGAGGAGGAGTTGAGCGAGAAAGCACAAAGCTCACCGCTATAAGCTTGTAATGAAGTTGGCAAGTAGAGATAGACCAGAGTTCGTAATACAGCGCCGAAAAGGCGAGATCGAATCGCGAAACTCCGCCTTTTCTGCGTTTCAGCTCGACGATGGAAAAAAATCTATCGACGATTGTTTTAAAAACGACGGAAATTCCCCGTCTAACGATACCGTTACCGATATCCGATGAATTTTTCAAGCCTCGTCGCTCAAAGACGACCAGAACACTTAAGCCAGGTCAAAACCTAAAGCCGGATCCACGCTTAACGAACCAGTAATTCTTTTCAATTCGACTATACTTTTTATTCCATTTCTTCTTCTTTAATGCAAATATAAACAAATATCCTTTTCTTCATAATTTTTCTTCATTCTAAATTCAGGAATAAATTTTTTATCGTATTATATTTTTATTAAAAAGAGATCATCAATGTTATTTTCTCTGTCTCATAATTTGGAAATATTAAATTACAGTTTTCTTCAAAGTAAATCTTTTTAAATTTGTAATCAAAGAATATTCAACTACTCTATTTATAATAAATACTTCAAATTTAGATTAACATTAATATCGTTGAAACCCTTTTTCTTAATTATAACAATTGTTAATATTAATCGTGTTATTACATTGTACTCTTAACACTTATTCGCCCAGTGTAAATCTGGCTTAAGACAGCTGTTCGAAGAAACGGGCAACGGGCAGAATTTCCAACAATTTTCCCGTTGGACAATTTGCACATCGAAGGCGCCTCCGTGGTGGAAAATCGTCCGCTATAGGCCATTCTCTTTTCTCTTTCCCTGTCTTAAAGCGTGATTGTAGAAGGGGAAGCGCGGAAAGCAGAGCACAGAATTCCTCGTAGAACGGAATTTCCACGAACGAAGAAAAGATGGCGAGGGAGAGACGAACAGGGAGAGGAAGAGACGAGGGAGAGACGAGGGAGAGACGAGGGAGAGACGAGGGAGAGACGAGAGAGTCCGATAGAGAGGCAAGTTTGCGTGCTGCTCTCCTCCCTCGCCTCGTAATAAAGCTCACGCGAACACGTTGTTGACAGAAAAATAAAAGGCTGGCCGTGTGTTCGTGACAGCTGTGCCTGTCGAGAGGGGAAATATCGCGTATCCTTTCTCGATTATGCGTTTACACGAAAATACCGGGCCGGCAAATATTTCACGCGTGCAGGACGAAAATTCCCGAGATTGTTAGACACGTGGCGCTTTTGCCGCGTGAAAATATTTTCTCGAAATTCTCTCCGCTTCTTCGTCGTGGTGTTCACACATCCATAATCGAATTTTCTTTTTATTTATCCGAGGTAAATGGAGAGGGGAAATATTGCGATTGATTGTAATTTGTTTTGTCACCGAGTTGAAGAACAAGTAGATTGGCTGGATGCAATGATATTGACGAAAGAAATTGAGTTAGATTTGGTGAAATTGTATAATTTTTCTTAATTCTTACATTATTTTGTGTTGTTAATATATTCATGTATATTGTTTCATGTATCATTGTATAATATTATCGTTCATATCTTTCAGAAATTTATTGTCCAGAATTTTTATAATCGTATGGACACATAAATAATTTTATTTGATTTTGTAGAAGAAAAAAATATAACATTAATAATTGTACGGATGTACAAATATATATATATATATACGTTACACTGTTGACATGGAATAAACACAATAATAAAACTACAATTTTATATAAAATATAGAATTCGAAGATAATAAAACACGGGAAACGAATAGAAATAACAAAAAGCAGCATCTGGTGAAAAAAAATAAATGCCAATAATTATTTTATAATTAAACTGTTTGTTCGCGGATCAAAAAAAATTTCGATCAATCAGACACAAACACTTTCAAAAAGAAAGAAAAACTTAATATCATTTGTAATTTAAAAAATTAAAAATTAATAATCATTTTGAATGGTAATAATTGTTGTTGTTAACAAATCGTAATTAAATTATTAACATTCGAGTTATATCAAGTTTCACCAATGCTCGAAATGAAAAACAGCATTTGAACATTTCGCAGAATAACCGCGCGTGGCTCGTTCCCATGCAAACCAGCTCGAAATAATGTATAGGGCCATTATCGACGCTTCTCGACCGGCGCGAAGAATAAATATTTTAATGCTCCCGAAGTTAATCACCCGGGATTGGTAGCAATTAAATTCATCGACAGTGAAATCATCGGATCGGCATTGGATAACGAGCACTCATTGCATCCGGTCCGCGTCTTCTTCCGCAGATGAAAAATTAAACTGCGGATTTTTCTACGAATATAAATTTTTCACGCAATATGTTTTGATCATAAAATGTCTTTAATATTAATATTATATCTTGTAAAAAAATTATGTACGTAAAAAGATATTTTTTTTTTATTATTAATTGATAAAAATTAATTTTTTATCAATTAAAAAGCCTTTAAAAAATTTGATTCTGAAAAAATTTCAACATAATCAACAGATTTTTTTAACAAATTATTACTTTTTTACAGTTTATTAGTTTGTTGAAAACGATACGATTGAAATAAGTAAGCATTATTAAAATTCTTTTTTTTAAAATGTTTTAAAATGTGATTAACAAGAACGAAAATGTAAGAAGATTTCATCTTATTTTTTGGAAATATTTACATAAAACGTAATGTAAATTTTCCGATTCCGTCAAGTAGTCAAATGCTGTGTGCATTATAAATATACGATAATGTAAATAGAAATGTGTGATGACGTAGTATACGTTACGATACTGCACTAAAAATATGTACGTATATTTTAAATACATCTTGTACGTAAAATGATCTTTTCTAATTAACAAATAATTTTTTTCAGATGAATGATATGAATTGGAAGAAGTTAAAAAAATATTTATATATTTGAACATATGAAAATTCGTATATATACTAAAATACGAATAAATAATAATAAATGGGAGATTAAAGATTACTGAAAAGAAGAAAAAGTTTAAATAATTTACGAGCACGTGGATACGTGTTCATATCCAGGGAAGACACGAGGATATTCCGTCGAAAAGCAAGAAAATTTACCTCTAGATTCTCCTCTAAGAATCTTCCCTTTCATCCTATTTAAATATTTGCCTTTTTCCACAGATTCCGATATTTTTGCATCGCAAGTATTGTGATCCCCGGATCGATATTCATAATCCAACAATGTAGATGTAAAACGTATTCTTGTATAAGAATCTTACCTGATATAAAGAGTAGCAATCCGATCAAGAGAAGAAGATCCATAGTCTTGCCTTCTTTTTCCTAGCTTCGCTCTACTTTTGTGTCATCCTCCGCGTCGAAGACTCGTTTCCGGCAAATCCACTTGTCGACGTCGTTGCGGCTCTTTCTTCCTCGCCTCGGATGATCAAAAGAGAGATCCCGTTGATATCGATCGAGACTTTTCCAATATTTTCCTTTCTTTTCGAAATTGATCAAACGATATAACTGCCGGAGATCCACTAGAAACTGAGAGTGTGATTTCACGTAAATGTAAAAATCCGTAGAGAGAGAGAGAGAGAGAGGCGAATTTCCACGCGAGAATTCCACGCGATTTCCGGAAGCTGCGATACGAAAATAAGTCTCGCGGAGTGCGAAGAGCCGGTCGAGAAACCGGTGAACGACGAGACGGTGTGACGAGCGCAATAGGTCCAGTAGTGGACGAGAGAAGACTCGACGAAGATGCGGAGTAACACGCGGTGTTGTTAACAACTAAGCTGCCGCTGTTCACAGGGCTGTGTGTGACACGCTGCATAGAGCGCGGTACGAGGCCAGTTCGAAGACTGAGTACGAGTCCATATCCCGGAGGCTGACTTCTCTCGGCCCTACCAGGGTACGCCGTACAGTAATGCCCGTCCATTGCCCGCCTCTGGATAACGTTTCCTTCCACCATTAGGCAACACACGCGATACACGGTTCGCCGTGAGACACGTCGTGCTCTCCGTGTCCTCAACGCGGGGGAATCGTTGCGGGATTATCGCGGATCTTTCGGAGGAGCCTCTTTCTCTCTCTTTCTCTATCCGTCTTGCTCGCTCGCTCTCTCTCTCTCTCTCTTTCTTTCTTGGTTCCTTTCTGGTATGGAGACCTGGTCGTTGGAAATGAAACGATAAGATTCGAAGTTGGAATAATTCAAGGGCGAGTTTCTGAAAATAGATTGGTTCTTTATGCATTCAATGGTTGAGAGTAGTGCGGTGTAGTTTGAGAGTTGAAAATGGGTGAGTGAGAATGATGTGAAAATAAGATAATGTAAAGTTTGAATAAATCGATCTCGTTGTAATAATTATAATTTATTTGTTTTAGAATAATTTTGATAGATTCTGGTTTCTTTTGTGTTGGAATTTGGGAATATGAATTTAAATATTTAATATTGAAAATACTGTGAATGAGAATAGCATGAATTGAAATAAAGTTTGGAAGTGTTAATTAAAATAATTAAAATTTATCTTTTAGAATAATTCAAAGGCGAGTTTTTCTTTGGTTGATTCCTTTTAAAAAAAAATATTATGTTAGAATATTAAAAGAATATTAAAAATTAATAGTTAAAAAAAAATATTATGTTAGAATTAATATCTAAATTCTAATCTAAATTCTGGAAATATTTAAATATATAAGAATTTTGATAAAATACATTTTATATATAATAAAATTTATTTTTTAGAATAATTTAAGAGCAAACTTTCAATAAGTTAATAATTATAAATAAATCCATTGTAAATTATAATGTAATTGTAATAAAATGTTACTATTTGTAACTATTGAAAATTATATTTTTAAAATATTTTTTAATATTTTTAATAATAATAATTTTCATTCTTTGATTTATAATTAAATAGAATGATTCGTATTTACAAACGAATTTGCGTAATTTAATTTATATTCAGTTTAATTATTTAGATGATACGATTTAAATGGTAAAATAAAAAATAAGGAAAGTAATTTTAAAAAAGAAGAAAAAAAATTGACATAATCTTAAGGTAAGTCAAAAATTTTAACCACAATTTCTAATTGATATATTACGTATATATAATATGATTAGAAAGAAAAAATATATTCTTTGTAACGAAAATTATAGTTATTTAAATCTAACAAAAGTATCATTTTCGAGGCCAGACACGAAACGAATTAATTAGAAAATTAATTAGAACGGAGATCTGAGAAATGACTTAACACGATTAAAGTGAAAGGTAGTATATCGAATATGTATCTATATATTAATCATGATCTTTAATAAACTTGATAAAAGTAAAATATTAGTTATAAATTTTTCATGATTCTAATCAACCAAGTTTTATTATTCTTCTATTAATTATAATTTTTTGCATTAGACTATTAAAAATAATATTAGAATATAATATTAGAATATAATCATTCAATTCTATTTTGTATTACATATATATATTTTGAATAGGATACACAAATTATTGTAAAACAAAAATCATTTGTCGAATGCAAAAAATTATGAAAAACTGTTCCAACATTGCATATAATGAATAAATATTGATTAAATTTATAACACAGAAAAAAAAAATTTAAAAATAGGGAATCATAAATAAAAGTTATTGAATTATATAAATTAAGTTTTTGTATATGTATTAATTCCATGTAAACTAAAAGAAACATGAAAAAATTATAAATTCACAAAATATATTTTTAATAATACCATTTATTTATCAGGATGTATCATTCACAGAATTATATTACATAAGCAACTATTATGAATAAAAGTAAAAAAATTTATTTCTATTTTTTTATTTTATATATTATCCATATTAAAACGAAATTCAATGTATGAAATCATCGACCACCTCGGAGACGAAGTACAAGGTGAAGAGTCGATTCTTTTTGAATATTATAATCGGAAAGTGTACGACCATCTTCCAGCTGTTTACCAGCAAAAATCAATCTCTGTTGATCAGGAGGAATACCTTCTTTGTCTTGAATTTTTGCTTTTACATTTTCAATTGTGTCAGAAGCTTCAACTTCAAGAGTAATAGTTTTACCCGTGAGAGTCTTGACAAAAATTTGCATACCACCACGAAGTCGCAAAACAAGATGAAGTGTAGACTCTTTTTGAATATTGTAATCGGAAAGAGTACGACCATCCTCCAGTTGTTTACCAGCAAAGATTAATCTCTGTTGATCAGGGGGAATACCTTCTTTGTCTTGAATTTTGGCTTTCACATTTTCAATGGTATCGGAAGCTTCTACTTCAAGAGTAATAGTCTTTCCTGTAAGAGTTTTGACGAAAATTTGCATTCCTCCTCGCAAACGCAATACTAAATGTAGTGTTGATTCTTTTTGAATATTGTAATCCGAAAGTGTACGACCATCTTCCAGTTGTTTACCAGCAAAAATCAATCTCTGCTGATCTGGAGGGATACCCTCCTTATCTTGAATTTTAGTTTTAACATTTTCAATAGTATCGGATGCTTCAACCTCCAAAGTGATGGTTTTTCCGGTAAGAGTTTTGACGAAAATTTGCATTCCACCTCTCAAACGCAATACTAAATGTAATGTTGATTCTTTTTGAATATTATAATCCGAAAGTGTACGACCATCTTCCAGCTGTTTACCAGCAAAAATCAATCTCTGCTGATCTGGAGGAATACCCTCCTTATCTTGAATTTTAGTTTTAACATTTTCGATAGTATCGGATGCTTCAACCTCCAAAGTGATGGTTTTTCCGGTAAGAGTCTTAACGAAAATTTGCATACCACCACGAAGTCGTAGAACGAGATGAAGTGTAGATTCTTTTTGAATATTGTAATCGGAAAGAGTACGACCATCTTCTAATTGTTTTCCAGCAAAGATCAATCTTTGTTGGTCAGGAGGAATACCTTCTTTGTCTTGAATCTTAGCTTTTACATTTTCAATAGTATCAGAAGCTTCTACTTCAAGAGTAATAGTCTTTCCTGTAAGGGTTTTGACGAAAATTTGCATACCACCGCGAAGTCGTAGAACGAGATGAAGGGTCGATTCTTTTTGAATATTATAATCGGAAAGAGTACGACCATCTTCCAGTTGTTTACCGGCAAAGATCAATCTCTGTTGATCTGGAGGAATACCTTCTTTATCCTGAATTTTGGCTTTAACATTTTCAATGGTATCTGAAGCTTCAACTTCGAGAGTAATAGTCTTTCCTGTAAGGGTTTTGACGAAAATTTGCATACCACCACGAAGTCGCAAAACAAGATGAAGTGTAGACTCTTTTTGAATATTGTAATCGGAAAGAGTACGACCATCTTCTAATTGTTTTCCAGCAAAGATCAATCTCTGTTGGTCAGGAGGAATACCTTCTTTGTCTTGAATCTTAGCTTTTACATTTTCAATGGTATCAGAAGCTTCTACTTCAAGAGTAATAGTTTTTCCTGTAAGGGTTTTGACGAAAATTTGCATACCACCGCGAAGTCGCAAAACAAGATGAAGTGTAGATTCTTTTTGAATATTGTAATCGGAAAGAGTACGACCATCTTCCAGTTGTTTACCGGCAAAGATTAATCTCTGTTGATCAGGAGGAATACCTTCTTTATCCTGAATTTTGGCTTTAACATTTTCAATAGTATCTGAAGCTTCAACTTCTAAAGTAATAGTTTTTCCAGTGAGTGTTTTGACAAAAATTTGCATTCCACCACGAAGTCGCAAAACAAGATGAAGTGTAGATTCTTTTTGAATATTGTAATCGGAAAGAGTACGACCATCTTCCAGCTGTTTACCGGCAAAGATCAATCTCTGTTGATCAGGAGGAATACCTTCTTTATCCTGAATTTTAGCTTTAACATTTTCAATAGTATCTGAAGCTTCAACTTCTAAAGTAATAGTTTTTCCAGTGAGTGTTTTGACAAAAATTTGCATTCCACCTCTTAAACGTAGTACTAAATGTAGTGTTGACTCTTTTTGAATATTATAATCAGATAATGTACGCCCATCTTCTAATTGTTTACCAGCAAAGATCAATCTTTGCTGATCTGGTGGAATTCCTTCCTTGTCTTGAATTTTCGCTTTTACATTTTCAATGGTATCTGAGGCCTCAACCTCCAGAGTTATTGTTTTACCTGTCAATGTTTTGACAAAGATCTGCATGATTTCTGTAAAAAAAAATTATTTAATATATTAATTAAAATGAATACATTTAATGGGAAAATTTATTTCAAAATAAAAATATGAAAAATATGAAATTTTATTGGATTTATATACATTCTATGATATAAGAATAAGAATATTATTTTTATATTGAAAAGTTGTTTCAAGAAATATATTGATACTTTATGTATGCATAATTTAGAAGAATGTATATATATTTCTAAATTGTAAAATAATATAATAAATAGTTGAAATAATATAAATAATTTTATAATTCATAAGAGCAAAAATAAATATTTCTAAATATTATATTTAATACAATATAGTTATATAATATATAGGTATAATGTTATACTGATTAAGCAACTTTTATTTTTAAAAAATAAATTGTGATTTTAATTTTATTTTTTAATATTCTTAAATAAAATTTAAAAGTACATATTTTAAAATCTGGAAAATTATATTCGTAAGGGTTCATATTATAATATAAGTGCATGCTTTAATATTCTATTAACTTCTTTCATACTTTATCTATCTACTGAATAATGGATGTAAAATACGCAAAAAAAATGTAAAATAAACGATTTTACGATAATAAATCGAAACTTTTATTATTTCCATAGATAATTTCTATTGTATAGCACAATGTATATTAAAAAAACTTTTTTAATTGTAATTATAATTCTATGCATTGGATTTTTAATAGTAAATAATTCTATATAGAGAATTCTATAGAGGTGATTCCTATGTTAAGACCACCTAACGCAACTAAAAATCTAACTCGAGTCGTATCTAATTTTTAATTGATGTATTTATAATATCATATTATATATTTTATATATAGATATGTTTTTCTATAATTAGTCTTGCATTGATTTTAAAATAATCAATATGAATTTTCTACCAATCTAAGCGCTATATATATATATATATTTTATATATATATATATATATATATATATATATATATATTTAGAAACGCACAATTTTTGATAAAATGATTTTGTAAATTCAATACTTGTATTTTCAGAAGTTGTCCTTTTAATGTATATCTTTTTATATATTATATTCACATATTAATTTTTTTTATTTATATATATGAACTAAAATTTCCTCGATTTAAATAATAATAATACATTATAATATTTAAATCATCATTACTTTTATTGATGAAATTAACATGAAGTTATTAAGTTATTATATATTAAATAATTTTGCAATTTTCAAATTTATATTTAATTTTTTAAAGTTTATGTTAAATTTTTTAAAATCGATTCTTGTATTTTTTCTTGTATTTTAATCGTCAAATAGTATCGAAATATATCAGAATTTATCAAAAATTTTTTATATTCCGAAACAAAATTTATCTTATATTTTTCCTAAAATAATTCTATTTCATTAAATTCATTTTATATTTTGTTCACATTTATGATAAAATGTAAAATGAATTTCAATATGCGTGCTAAATGTCATAGTCATAATGGCGTCATATTGGTGAATCAATAACCGCCATTTTGAGTATAGTTATTACGCAGCAAAAATGTGAAACATCATTAAAATAAGATTTTATTTTCATAAAATTACTTTCATAACCATCTTTATATGTTATAAATTATTGAAATTACTGAAATATTATTACTAATTTACTATAAAATTACATAAAAAATATATATTATGAAATTATTTCAGAAATTCTTTCCAAAATTCAATATTTATAATCAACGCTTTCAAAGACATTATTTTGTCTTAATTATTATTTTATTCATTAAAAAAATGATTTAAATATGTATAATCAATAAATATGTGAATATAAAATATATGTGTAATCAAATATGTGAATATAAATAAATAAAATCAATAAAATCTTTAATTATCGAAAAATATATTAAAATTTAAAATGAATAAAATCGTAAATACAATAAAAATGAAAATTCTTACCTTCCTTGGAAGTAGTTTATGATGCAGCAAAAATTTCTATAAAATTTAAGAAGTCTCACGAAGTTCTTCCTCTAAAAGCACTCTGAAATACCTTGTAGAACTGAATAGAGGAAACGATAAACGTTCCTTTTATGTCGATGAGAGAAAACTGTACTGATCATGCGCAAACATGTCAGGAGATCTCTACAAAGATGCCTATTGGATTATAACTTGTATCGTCATGGAATCTCTGACGTTGCTGCGTTCTATTGGTTTCTGAGATAAAGAGTATTTTTTTATGTAATAAAATTTTGTTAAATTAAATGTCGTTTATAAAATTATTTATAGTAAATTATTATTTTTGGAATAATGTATTTTCTTCAACCAAAAATTTTATTTATATGCACGTTTCTTTGAACTGTCACATTTTGACAGTAATATACTGCTAGAGGGCGCCTGGAAAAATTGTTGAATAAAGAAAAGTGATGATTCATTGTTTTTATTACTAGCATTGCTTTTTCTAATAAATTTTTTATACAATTTATATTTAGCAATTAAATAATATTAATTTTAAGAATAAAAAAATATTTAAAGTTCTATATGAATAAGAATATATGAAGATTATATTGAATATCAAATATCAAATAGATTCGATATTAAATATATTGTTATTATTTTTAAATTCTATATTAATTTATAAAAATTATTATATATATATATATATATATATATATATATATTAATTTATAAAAATTATTATATATATATATATAAAATAATCATATGTATAGTCATAGATATCAAAATATAGAACTGATGCAATCTTAAAATAAAATTAATAAAAATTAAAAAATGAAAACGTGAATTTATTTCATGCAAGTTAATATGTTATAATATATAAATAATATATATTTAAATTAATTGAAGTAGATATAGTATATAAATTATAAAAATTCTAAAAAATTATAAATATTTATTTAATGTAATTAAAATGTAATTAAAGTCCTAAAAAAATTTAATATTTTTGTAATTATTTGCACAATCATTTCATATTACTTACCAAATATTTTTAGTGATTGACACAGTAAAAAATAATATTTTATCTTGCATAATTATTCATTTTCATTGAAATTGATATTTCATTCAAAAAAAAAAAAAAAAAAAAAATCAATCATGACTATCAGACTAGATTAAAATTTTGTTTATAGCATGATTGTTTTACATGAAATACATGATAATTTCGAAAACAAGTATTTACTTACGATAATTATTTACATTTTTAATTTAATATTTCATTATTAACATCGAAATAATAAATTTTAGTTAACTATGTTACTACTTATATAATTTAGCAATAATTACAACCAGTTATTAATATAAAAAAAGGACAAAAACAAAAACTCGCAGACTTTAAGCTAAATTCTAAAAACAATATAAATATTTACCTTTATTATCGAAAACATGTTTATAATAAAACATGCAATTGTTTTTCACATGAAATTAATAAATCGCATATTATTCTTAAAAATAAAATATAATTAGAATGGCACAGTGAACATTAGATATGATCTTCATGTATGAACATAGAATATAACGTAATCTCCATATTAATTTCGAAAAATTATCAAATTTTCAAAAAATTAGTTTACATTTCATTTGAAACATTAAGGCTCTACACACATTTTTGCAGGTTTTGATCATTTAATAAAAAATTGCTTGAATGAAAAATTTGCAAACTTTTTTTTGTAAAATACCTACATGTAGAGCAGGTTTATTACGTTATATTATTATATTTGGTTGAAAAAATAATAAACTAATAATACACATATTATGTAATTTAAATATATACAAATATATACTTTAATACTGTAGAATAGGAAATGAAAATTACTTAATGCTTAATCTTATATTGATTCAAAGCATACGTCAGTTCAGTTTGATTAAAAAATTGTATACATTTATGAGAAATAGAAAAAATTGAAATTATAAGAGTCGATCATTGTCCACATTCTTATTTGAAGACTAGTTGTACCAAACAAAATCAATTATACATATAAAATTATATTCATAACTTATGCACAAATTATATCCTTAAATTAAACGTAAAATTAAATTTTTTTTAATTCTATCTTCTGCTAATTTTATTAAAAAATTAATACAATATCAGTCTCAGTTCTACTCGGTGCCATCCAAAAATAAATTAACTTTCTTTGTATGTTAAGTGTTTCTTCTTGTAGAAAATTAACTAATTAATAATTATAATAGTAAAATCGAAGTGCTATTGTGTGTGTGGCCTTCTTACTAAAGAGAATAATTCTTATTAACTTATCTTATTGATAAAAGCTCTTATACAATATGTACTGTAATATGCAAAGGAATATGGAAGTGAAGAAAACTTTATATTTATCTCATGCATGTTCGATTTATTCAAAGAGGATTTGCATGTGTACAACAGAAGATTCATACACTGTGTCAGAAACAAAATTTATTACGTATGAACATTTTGAAATTATATTCGATTTCCTGTGAAATTTTTAAACAAACTATAGTAAAATATTAGGAATTCTTGACACGTGCACTTAACCCTCATTGGACAGCAAAGCATCTATTTTAATAATTGATTTTCAACTCTGCTTTCTTGGAATCTTCTGCGTGAATCAGTACACGCGGTGAGAACATACGGTGTTAGTTGTTTTGTGCAGGGAAACATTCTGCACTTCTTTACGACTACACACACAACATACACACGAATTCTCAATACAAACTAACCTACTCTTAACTTCAAAACTTATAAATGTTCAGTTTCTTGCCACCCTCTCTATTAAACTTCTTCATCATACATTGTGACTTTCAAATATAGCTAAATAAGTAATTCAGAACTAATAACGCATTCATCATTTTCTTTGACAAAATCCTAGTGCTGGAACTAATCGTACCAATTGCCTGTTTAGGAAAGATTATAAGTCTTTTCTCAAAAACCTTTAGTAAAATAGTTGCAAAGGTTTTCTTATATATCTTAAGAATAACATTATCCATATTTTGTAATAACACTAAAAGTGTTTATACGTAAAATGAATTTAACAAATGAAATCTGAAATAATGTATTCCTTACTTTAAAGATGTTCAGAACTTACTAAAAAATTAAATTGCTTATAACAATCGAAGCAGTACATCAGTTTTTTATCATTAAAACAGAAAACTTAGTACTAGTAGTAACGCGATAATTCGACGATGTTATACGTTCAAAAACGAAGTCAAGGTACAATGATATAATCTGACCTAATAATTTCTTTCGTCATTAAAATCATGATTGCGAATTAAAACGATGCGCCATTGGTTGTCCAAAGGGAGACTACATTCTAAATAATCATAACACTATATTAATAGATCGTTAGTCTTGTTTTAATCTTTGATATCTTTCCAGTATAGAAACACCTCATTGAACAAGCAATTGACACGAGAAAAATTTATTTCTTATACTATATAAGTTACGAGTAAATCGATAAAGCAAATATTTTGGTAGATCTACTTGGAGTCTGTCTCCATTTTGATCTCCTCTGCTTTTTTATCTTTTTTCGAAGCCTCGCTATCTGTTCCTTCTCCGTTACTATTGTCACGTCTTCGTTTCCTACCATATCGGCCCTTATATTTAGGTGGTGGAAGTTGTTCCATACCCAAAACTTTATGAATTTGACGAAATGCAACTAGCCGCAGAGCATGTTGTGCCGAAGCAGTTATATCTTCTCTCTGTTGAGCTGTCATATTGCCTATCGCATCAACTGGTTCTTTTTCACATGGATCAGATAATCCTACAGAAATATATTATTTGTAACCATTTGTTTTCTTACAAATCATTTATAAAATTTTACATAAATATATAAAGTCAGATTGCCAATCATCTATGTAATATTGTGAAGAATACCATTAAAATACAAAAATCGAAATACTCGATTTCAGAATCTAGATGGATTTTACAATATACTCAGTCTCGTCATCTTAATCATCACTTTGTTTCAAAATATTAAAAAAAAATCAAATATTTTTATTGTTTATATTAATTTCGTTGCAAAGTAACTATACCTGGACTGCCTGGAAGCAATATTCCTCCAGCAACACATTCCAAAAGTCTTCTTAACGCTTCACCCGGACTAAGAGGTCCTCCCGCAGTACTAATTACTTTCTCAGTTAACAATTCTAGCGCCTGAAAAAATTTAATAATCTTTTATCTCTATTTCTTTGTTTTTTGAAATATTAAATATTTATTTTATTTCAAATAAATTAAACTAAGATATTTGCATAATAGAAAGTTATATATTCATACTAACCCATGGATTTAATGGTCCCCAAGTGGGTACACGGTTACAAAGATCACGCATTATGCGAATAACCATTACACAGCTCTGCAGTGAAGTTGCTCTAGCCTGTTAAATACGATTAGTATTTCAATATGATAACAATAATAACCACATTAAAGTCTCAATATCTTCTGGAGATGTGATGCCCTAAACTACTTTTAATTTGCTTTGTGTGGGCTTTAGCTATCCTCCCAGCCTCGTGCCTATAGCTCCTAAATATTAGCCCATATCAAAATTATCGGGTGTTTATATTAAGTATTTCCTGAACAATTAATACCTAACATAATATTTAAAAAAAAGTGCAACGTATTAGAAAAATTGTACACTTGTTAATCTGCCAAATATAACTATTAAACTTATAACTAAAAAACACCCGATATACTTATGACACCACTGTGTGTTTGTGCTTGTCTGTCTTTTAATATTTTAATTAAGTGCTCACAATGCACATTCTATAGAAAATATGAAATAAAGTACATATTTTTAAAGAATAATATACTAACTTTAAAAACTTCTAAGACAGACCTAGAACAGACTCAGTCTAGGCTACAATGCATTAAGATTAATCCAGAATAATGAATAAGCTTTAATCATAAGCATCATAAAGTAGTTCAGTGCATTATAAACAAAAATAAAACTACATCCTTTGAAGAGAAATTACGCAATTTTTACAAGATTGTCTGCAAATAGTTTCCTATTATTCTGGATGTTGATGATTTGAAGTAAAGCAAATGTAAATGCTTTTGATGTGCATCAATATTTAAATGCTACAATTCACACTTACATAATGCTTAAACTTCTTGCCTGAAACTATCTGATTGCACATTTGATGTTTTCTGTTTTTGAAAGTATGCTATATATGTATATATATATACATATATGTACTTCTTGCTTTTTTTTTATTCAAATTCTGCTGATAATTACATATTGCCACTACCATCCACTTATAATAACTAATATACAAATTATAAATTATAAACAATTGCTTTATAAAGATTTTCAACAATTCTTATAAAATATTAAATGAATAAAGTGGATTGGCAAATCTATAAACTTAAAACATCAAACGTAATCAAATAAATGTTTCAGACAAAATCATATCAACAAGAAGATAGATGGTAATAAAAATAAAATTGTCACAAGGCTGGAAGTTCTAAGACTGCTCTTTTTTGCGGACAGAGAGAGAGGACAACTTGCACGCGTTCACGTATTAGGAAAAAATAACAGAAAAAGTCATTAGTGTCAACAATTTGACACTGACAATTCGAGATCTTGAACTGAGAGTTGATTGATTCAAACCTGAAACCACTTGGCATGCCTGAGTGCAGCTAAAGCCTCCAAACACTTAGCCTTGGGAAGTACATCTGGTGGATCTGGTTTCGTCACAGCGGGCGTCGCGGGCGTTGTTTGCGGTTGAGCAGCTCCCTGTTGCTGCTGTCCAGCATTATCTGAGATTCCAACAAAGAAAGCACAACACGCTTAGACAACACTTAGAGTGTTTGATCATGCCCAACTTGGGTTTTCCCTCTATATATAACTATATTTTAACTCAAGTACAATAAACTTGAGGGCATAGCCTAAAACATTCTTATTAAAACAAAAATAAACCTAATCGAATGTAGTACACGACAATGATACATTACTCCTATCCATGAACGTCCTTTTCTTCGCATTATAAAAGAACGACCGATAATTCTTATTCACATTGACAGCATTACTTAAAAGTAAATGTTAAAGTAACACTATCAAAAGAATCATCGGTTATGAATTGGAGTTAACTGCGCATTGTGCATTAAGCGTACAGCATTCGACAATAGAGGGTTTTCTTCAAAATTATTAATGCATGATCAAAAAGTCCATAGTTTTAAGATTGCCTCAGCGTTGTTTCCTCATACCAAAAGCGTGTCCACGTTCGTACTAACACATATTTTCTTCTTTATGGAGACTCCAGCTTAACTATCAATTAAACTAAGAGTATACAACTACAATTAACTTAAAAGGAAGAAAAGTGACGTCTAATCGTATCAAGTTTACGCTCTCTCTTTTCCGTTAAAAAATGGCTGATATATTTCTATGTACGCTCTTACATTTTTTTATATTCATACTTTTAAAAGTTTAAATGATACACAGTCGTGGACACACTAAAATGCAGCTGTATCGAAAAGAAAAGGAAATTTTGTATGTTAGAGCGTATATACACTGGCAACCGTTGAAGTCCTTGGCTGCCCCTGCATCATCCTGGTGCTTAAAAAAATTTACAAAGAAGCTTTTGGGCCATGAAAAGAACAAACAAAATTCATAAATCACATATTCAAGAAAATAGCATGAAAATAAAAAGATATTTTTTATAAAATCTCTAAAATTATCAGTTATCCTTTTCTTGGCCACTATCAAAATATAAAACGATCAAATCACCTGCAGCTACAGCTGGTTTAGGCGTTTCGCGCATTAAAGGACTGGTAAGAGTTACGCTAACAGTCACGCTGCCTCCTGAAACAGTTAATGCAGCTGATTCTGGATGCTTTCCAACATTGTAAGTATCTTCTGGAGCTACGATTTTCAGTTGTGCTGGAAGAATCTCAGCAACTTTGTTTAACAATGATCTGTAAAAAGAAAAATATTTATAAGTCATTTTATAAAAAATATTTAATATATTTAAGTATAAGAGATACTAAAGATATACATTTTTTTCAACTAACCGTGTTGGTTTTTCTGCACACAGAACAACAAGACATACATGATTATCACCAGATAATAAAAGTCCTTTTGCCAAATTGCCGACACGCATTACACCTCTTAATATTCTTGAATCTTCTTTTTCTTTTTGGAATGAAAACAAATTACCATCACTACCATCTTCTTTTTGTGGTGTTGTTTTTTTCTTATCAGAATCTTCTTTAATTTTTACTGGATCTGCATTTTGTTGTTGTTGTGGTTGTTGTTGTTGTGATTGTTGTTGTGAAGTTGTAGTTGGCGTTGTTGCTGTGGCATTAGTAGTTGGTGGTGCTGTTTTTTTGCCTATAATTATAAAGATATATATAATATAAATATAAAAATAACTATAAATACATAATAAAAGATAATAAGATAATAGAAAAGATACTTACCAGCTTCTGCTAATGTATCAGATACAAATTTCAATGCTTTTTCAGTATGAGAAACGATTTTTTGAACTGCCAGCAGTTCTTGTTCTTTAGGATAAATAGTGGTATGATGAGCTAATACATGCTTATCATCAGAAGAATCTGGCCTTCTTTGAGGTCCAGGAAACATCATCATCGGAGGTGGTCCTGGGAAAGGACGTGGTATCGGTGGAGCTCCAGGCCCGCGTCCATAACGTCGATACCATTCATAATATTCACATTCTTCTTCATAACGTCGTCTTTCTTCCCAATACATCATTTCTTCATCCATCATTGGACCCATAGGTCCTAATTGATTAATTTCTTCTCTACGGCGTAGATACTCATCTCGCATTTGTTGTCTACGTAATTTTTCTTCTAACATTTTTCTTTGTTTCAGACTTGGTTTCATATCAACAACTAAATCTGGATTAACTTTTTTCTTATAAGCAAATCTATGCCGCCTTCCTTTCATATGCATATCTTTGGCATTAGGATCATTAAATCTGCATTCACAAAGCTTACAATTAAAACTTATAATTTTTCCATCTTCTGATTTATTTTCCTCTATATATTCTTGACCAACTGGTTGAATATCTTTTTCATCAACAGCTGTTTCTTCTACAGTTTCTTCTGTTGCAGTTTCTTCAGATTTAATTTCCGCAGTTTGATTTTGATTTACAGTTCCCAAATTTCCAGCTTTAAATATTATATATAATATTATTAATAATAAATTTTCAACTTGTTATAACATTTATATGTAATTTAATTTAAAACTTTGTATTTATAAAAAAATTACTTACAAGCAACAAAATTAATTTTAGGAGTAGCAGTTACTGTCGGTTTCTTAGCTCCTGCTGTTTTAGCTGCTGCTGCTGGTTTTGGGTTCAAGACAGTTGGATCTGCACTTGGTATTGGTTTTCCAAGTTTAGTATGTAACTTAACAACTTTTTGATGTTTTGCTCCTCTAATATGAGCAGCATATGCATCATTTCCAGTACAAGTAACATCACAAAGTTCACAACGCAGACTGTTGCCTGCCCCACGTGCCGGTGGTTGTTGTGGTACTTTCAGAGAAGCTTCCTTCTTCTTATGCTTCTGACCCTCCAGATGTTCACGATATGTTTGAGGTCCAGCACAGCTGATCTTACAGACATCGCAATAGTGTAGTTGTTGAGGCTTAGGAGGCTGCTTGGGCCGCATTGCCTTCATTCCTCCCCCTCCAGTGCCAAATCCCTTCCGTCCGTAGCCCTGCCAACCTCCAGTCTTCTGGTTAGTTGAATTGCTGTTTGCACTCTGTTGGGCTACATACATAGTCGCAGCGCTATATAGCGCTGCGTCGTAGCCGGAATACGTTGTACTCGCCGTTTCTAAGGGAAATGAAATTGAAACCTCAAACTTTGGAGGAGTCAATCCTTTATATTCATGAAACCATTCTACTAACTTGTATCCATCAAAATGAATACTTCATTCTTTTGATGAAATTATCAAGTATATTGTATAATAATCAAAAAATCTTTATACGATATTAATTTTATAATTTCAAAAAATTCAATTTTGCTAAACTTTTAAACCACATTATGATTTAAAATGTTAGCAAAATTTTATATATCATCCATATGTACAATTTGAACAGCCAGAGGATCAATTTCATGTTATTAGTGCCTACGTCACGGTTAGCAGGACATTTACATAGGATTTTCAATTTTGGCGAAAAATATTAACATATATGTACATATAATGATTTAATGAAAACTTACTATTTGTCGCTGTTGATGGTGTAGCAGCAGGTGTAGCAGGTGCTGTATATCCAGAAGAGTATGTAGCACTTTGAGTAGGATTAGATTGTTGATAAGCTGTACTTGAAGCTTGGTATGTTTTAGCTTGTCCAGTAGTAGTAGCTTGTCTTGCTGTGCCCGTATAAGCACTAGTTGTACTATATGCAGGTTTTGCAGCTTGATAATGTGTTTCTGTAGTAGTATAAGTGGCTGCAGCAGCAGCAGGTTGTTGATAATAAGTTTTAGCTGCGTCGTATGTAGCTGCAGGAGCAGCACGTCCGTAACCGTAATCGTATGTTTGAGCCACAGTACCAGGATTAGCAGCTATAAAGAAAAACAGAATTGGATAGATTTTGTAAAATCCTTAACATAAGCATGAGAGCTGTATACTTGATAGAAAGAGAAGAAAAAAGAAAATAAAATTAATTAAAATAAAAACTTACCAGCGTATGTTGTTCCAGTAGCAGCTGCAGCAGCGGCTGCTTGATAAGTTTCGTAACCTGTAGCTGCAGCGGCAGCAGGTCGCTGAGTGTACGTGGCGGCAGTTGCCGCTGGAGTTACTGCGTATCCCGCTTGACCAGTCTGATAAGCGGCTGCGCTGGTCGCTCTGTTCAAAAGAACAATAGGTTTTCTTATATACAAGGAATAAAATGAGAAATGGAAACGGGCAAAACGAAAAAGACCTCTATCGGATCCGTGCCCGGGAGAGACGCTCGATGGACGCTCTACTCTCAGCAAGAAATGGCGGCCAAGCCGGCTGGGCTCTCGCGTGCACCGATTTTAACGAACAGTTATTACTCCCGCCAACGTAGTTACCGTCACGATTTTTCGAAAAACTTAACACTAACTACTTAATAATTATGGTATGCAATCGATTTCGTACCCATATTGCGTTCCGCCGTGAGTAAACCCAAAATAATTGTTCTGAGCCATCCTTCCTCGCAGAGAATCCCGGAAAGAAGGACAATGGAGGAAGTTGTAGGGCGTGCCACGAACTCGATAGAATGGCGGCGCTGCCGCGGCTCCTATTGGTTATTCTGTTGGAGCCGGGCGCAACAATTGCAAGAATGCCGCGCCCTCAGTGGCCGCTTCCACGAGAACCCTGCGTCGTCCTCCGACAAACTACCTCCGCGCAAATCAACGCGCTACCGTACTAGCCAGAGAAACTACCGCGAGAAAGTATTCACGAAGCGGACAGATGTATACGGTTAATTGAAACTTAACTTACTGCGTATTTCTCGTTATCTCCGTTTTCCGGGGTAGTATGTAGTTTGCGTAATTTTCGCGGCTGGTGCGTGTTGCGGCGAACGTCCGGCGTGCGCAAGAAAGGGCTAGTTTGCCGGCGACGCGTGCGTTCAACGAATTATTTTTGACGCCCCCTAGTAGTAACTACACCTATCGTTTAGAATTGAAGCGCTCTCTAGTAGGTTTTATTATAATTCTAATGGAATTCTTTTTCACTCGCACAACAAATTTACTCAAAAATAACTCAATATTCTCCTTTAATATATCGGCATATATTTGAAGTATTATTTTCTTTAATCATATAAAAACAAAATACAACATGCCATCGCAGTTAGCAACGAAAAAGCATGCTAAATATTTCCAGAGGTTATTACGAATAATGCCCAATTGTTCAGCAGAATTTGACTGTTCTAGACTTGCAGTAGCATTTTTTGCTATATCAGGATTAGATATATTAAATTGCTTGAATGATCTTAGCGAAGAAACAAAATTAGAAGCAATTAACTGGATCTATAGGCTTCAAATAACTGGAGCTGGACCACGTTCAGGTTTTCAACCTTCTACAACAATACCAAAGGATGCTCCAAAATATCAATGTGGTCATTTAGCAATGACATATATTGGATTAGTTACCCTTTTAATTCTTGGTGATGATTTAAGTCGTGTTGATAAAAAATCCATTATTGAAGGAATGCGAGCTTGTCAAAATCCAGATGGATCATTTACAGCTATTATAACAGGATGTGAAAGTGATATGAGATTTCTTTATTGTGCTTGTTGTATATCTATAATTTTAAATGATTGGTCAGGCATTGATAAAACAAAAGCAATTGACTATATTTTAAAAAGCATTGTAAGTTTTTATCTTTTTGTTTTTATAATTTTATATATAAAGAGTATTAACAAAAATTGGCTTTGTCTACTTAATTTTATCATAGCACAATATCTCAACAATGATTATAGTCATATGATGGAGCAATGGGCCAAGGACCTGGTCTTGAATCACATGGAGGATCTACATATTGTGCTGTAGCTAGTCTATTCCTCATGAATGAACTTCATAATGTATTGACAAATGATCAATTAAATAGACTAAAAAGATGGTGTCTTATGAGACAAGATAGTGGCTTTCATGGACGACCTGGAAAGCCTTCTGATACTTGCTATAGTTTTTGGGTGGGTGCAACTCTACAAATGCTTGATATTAATAAATTATCAGATCCTGATAAGAATAAAGCATTCCTTCTTGAAACTCAAGACAGTATTGTTGGAGGATTTGGAAAGTTTGCTGATTGTTTGCCAGACCCTCTTCATACATACTTAGGTATGTAAAAAATAGAATATCTAAAATTTTACAATAAAAATAATATACAATGTAAATATTTGATTTTTAGGTTTATGTGGTTTAAGTCTTTTAGGAGAAACTGATTTATGTATAATGAATGCTGCTCTTAATATCTCTGATCGAGCATACAAACATTTATTAAAAATTCAAGAGGTATGGTAATATATTTAACAATTTATAAAATATTTGCAGCAACCAAATCTCATATCAAACGCACAGAGTTAAAGCAGGAAGGAAAAATAACATTTTTGCATTTTATCATGAATTCTATTTGTAAAGTTCTCACAGATTCTCTGTGCCTAGAACCATTATTCTAAAAATGTCAATTAATAAAAATATTATGATTTTGAAATATGTTATTAACTATTCTGTTTTAATGAAGACACTTGTTAGATATATATCTAAAATATGTCATATTAAAAATAAAAAAAAAAATTAGTAGCATAATTCAAATCTTAAATTGTCATTATATACAAATTTTAAAAATTCTAATAAAAACAAAAATATATATATAAATAGTTCTAATCTAATGCCTGTCATCATAATAAAAATTTGCAAAAATTATATATTTTCACTTTTTATAAAACTAAAATAATTAATATTTAATGAATGTAGTATTTATTTGAAAAAAACATTTTACTACCGTTAAATTGAGAAGTTTTGTAGTCATATTTCCTTTTTTTCTCGTTCACAACAACCCCATCAACGAATGAACGCGTACTGCGAAGAAAACTCCTTGATACTACGAAGTTGCCCGAGTGTAGCTGCCACATGCGCCCCACCTCGCGGAATGATGATTCCATGGTAACCGGGGTGGGTTCGCAGATCACAACAGACGACGTTCGTTCGTTCATTCGAAGAGACTGTGGAGTTCGAGAAAAGCGTGTTCTATCATTGCCGGTGTTTCTCGTTTTTTTTTTTTGTATATTTGTATATTGTGTTCAATTATCTTTCATTTGATAAAATATTTTAAAAGCTATCAGTGAAATTTTTTATATGCAAACGAAGTGGAATGCAAACAAAACAATAGAATAATATCTATCCTACGGTCGTTGGAAAAGAGAAACTTCATTGTCAAGTGTTGGGGTCGCATTCGCGACCCAGACATCAGCCGAGGTTAGTGCGCGCTCAAAATTTAAATTAATTTATTATGAACAAAACTACTTCTTCATCAAGAATGAAATCGCTAAATAATCTAAATTTAGAACAAATAAATTTACCGTCGGATAGATACGCATGATCGAAAAGAACTTGTTTAATATAAAATTCGTTAAATATTAAATGCTATTTTTAAATATTTCATTTTAATATTTTTTAATAATAAATTATTTATTTTCAAAATTTTATATTTCATTAAATCAAGATATTCTTTGTGATGATATCATATCCATCTTATCGAAGTAAAAAATATTCATAATACAATAATATATATGTACATATATAAAATTGTTGAAAATATAATTAATATAAAATTCACGAAAACGAAAAAAATAATAGTTTTTGTATTATTGCATACATATTCTTGACGTAACATCGAATCTCATAAAAAGGAAAGTATGTAACATAGTGGAAACTTGAATTTCGCAAAAGCGACGAGTTCGTTTAATTGCGTCACTTAGTCATGGCCGAACGGATGCATGTAACTTAATTCCTTATATGTGTGGTTAACACAATAAAAATGATAGATATCAAAAATATAATAAAATAATATAAAAACTCCTCATGTATATACGTATATACATTCGTATATATATGTGTGTGTGTGTATATATATATATATATATGTATATTTAGAATATAACAGCCAAAGTCCCAAGATATTGTGAATTAATCGATTATTTCAGTATAGCATGAAATTTTCCACAGTACATGATTTTCATCCATGCGGCCGCGTATATCCAAAAACAAATAGAAAAAAAGAATACAAATATAAAAGCAATATATTTTTTTTCTTTTCCTTAATGTAAATCATATTTTCTTTTATGAAATATGAATCTATAAATAAGTAATTTTTTATGAGTTACCATACAATGAATGAAGCTGTTGTACAACGGGCATTTACTGTACTGTACCAGACTACTACTAATTACCAGATTACGATTCATTTTTTTATCATTTTTAGCTTCGTAAATTCATTTCATACGTTCACTAATAACAGCGTGTATTCGTAGCAACTATATTTGTGGTACTTAACGAACTGATTCGCGTTATATCAATCAATCAACTTACTTGAATTATATGCTGCATATAAATTCTATAGTTTCATTTCGATGAAATCAAACTGTGTGTTTAATATAGTAAAATTTTTAAAACAATTGTAAATGTTAAGAATAAAATAATTGTTTACGATGTCTTACAATGTCTGAGATATTATTAATATAATTTAAAGTTTTATTATTATATTACAATCTTCGGCTTTGAATAAGCTATATGTTTAAAACAGATGTAGTGACGAAAATATGTCCCTTCTACTATTGTTTGAAGAATCCAATATAAATTTACTTCTTTTGTTTTTTTTTTATTTTATTATATAATAAAATATTTAAAGAATATTAAACATTTTTATATATTTTATTATATTTTTACATTCTATACGAGATCTTATATGTACAATCATGGTATGAGAAATCAATATTCAAAAATGACCACTATAGACGACCAAACATTTTTTAAAAGTTGTATTTAACAGATGAACGTGTGACCTTTGTGGATAGAGCATAATCCATCTCGTAACTGTCGTGTGAGCACGTGCGCATCTCGTATTCGACATGTGTGTTATGCACACACATAAAACTGAATACATCGATCGAAGGGCAGGTGGTGGGTATATTCTCAGACAAGATGCTCAGTTTAACAAGAAGGTTCGTGCCAGTTGCACAGCTGTCGGTGTGACAGCTGCATCTTTTGAAATAAAAAGAAAAACGTTAAGGAAATCGAGAAGTGGAAAGAAAAAGAGAGCTCTCGATTTGAAGTCGTTTTGATAATTCGTTATTTTCAAAATATTAAAGAATATATTAAAAAAAATAAGTTAAAATAAAATTTGATTGATTTAACATATAATTGAATTTGAATATATAATATTTTGTGAGGAAATAAAGGAATAAATATTTTCGTAAACTTATTTTTATAAATATATATATATATATATATATATATATATATATATATATATATATATATATATATATATATATAATTTATTATAAAAAGATAGGTTAGTTTCATTTTTAAATTATAATAATGATAAAAATTTAATACTTCAAATTATTAATAGTTCAAAACATGGTTGGTTTATATGAATCAACATAGAATAGTTTATTTTTGCATGGAATTAAGACGAAAACTTTTTAGTTTCGTAAATTTAATAATACGTAATAAACCGCCATGAAGAAAGAGTTAATTACATTCTGAAATCGTTTGATAAACATAACGATAATTTATTTTTCTGAATTATTAGATAAATTAAAAAAACACATATAATAAGAATTTCAATTCCTTAAATTTATTAAGTTTATAGAATATATAATTGAATGATAATCGAATATTTTCTTTGATCCATAATCTGATTATCGATGTCTTATTATGAGTGAATTCAAAATATGAAAAATAAAATAATTTTCATATTTCTTATTTTATAATTATAAAATTTATTTTAATCAAACTTTATTAAAAACTATTATTAATTATTATTATATACTTTAAACTATTAAAATTTTTTCAATGAAAATGATATTAAACACTATATTTAAATATTTATTCATTTAATAATAAAAATGTAATAATGATGAAATATAACTCATTATATTTCAATCATTAAATAAATTAATATATTAAATATGATTCAAATTATATTATTTTAAGCAGAAAAATATGATAATAACATTTTCAGTACTTATATTTCAGTATTGAACTTTTCTTTATTTCATTTCAGTATTTCTTATTCTAATCTTTTATATATTTAAAAAACGACTGAACTGAAGAGAATTGATAATCAATCATTTCTAATATATCTTTGTTGATAATGAAATACATATCGGACTTAAACTAATGACTAATAAGCGAGAAGTATTGAAAATATTGACTTAATTGCATTACTAAAGAGGTTAGAAATTGAAAAATAATAATAAAAAATAATATTAAAAAATCTTTGATTAATTTTTTTTACATAATCATTTTTAATTAATAAAATTTTTTAATTTTGCAGATTTGATCAATGACAAAAATTTTTTTAAGTTCAAATATATTTATTTAATATACACAATTGTCTGCATTTTAAATTTTACTTTCAAACAAACAAAAGATAAATGTGACATACGAACATGATGTGTGTACATTCTTAACATTAAAAAATTATATATGTTAGAATATATAGATTATTAATTATATTCTTCAAATATATACTTGTATTGCAATAATACAAAGTAAATAACTAATTATAGCAGTGATAAATTTCTAACATACTTTAACTATTTTCTCTATTTTACCTGTATTTTATAATTTTTTCATAAAATAGTTGTTTTTATTCTATATTAGTTTGCTTAAAAATAAAAATATAAACATTCTTAATATTAAAAAAAATTTTAATAATTATAATTTTTAAAAAGTAGAATATAAAAATGATATATCATAAAATAATAATTTTATAAGTTTAATTTTAGTAATGATAATTATTTTAATATAAATTTTTTTTTGTTAAGAATTATATAGTATTTGTTATTCTAAATAATCTCGATTATATGTCATATCATTAAATTAACAGTTCATATATGCATTAGTCATTCGTGACTCATCATGTTCGATAGACGTAAGTTTATCGTATATTTAATACTTAAGAGAAGCAAGAAAACGGAATTATAGAAAACGAAATCATTAATTTGGCATAGATAAAGATCAAAATAGAATCTTTTATAAATCTACTATCGAAAACTCCTTATTAAATTTCATTCGACATATTATATATATTATTTTTTATTTTATTTTATGCAATCGAATTTTCTTAGAATAAAATTAGAATAAAATTCAGATTAGAAACAATATACGTATTAACCAAAAATAATTTATAGCAATACTTTGTTTAAATGTATATATGTAAAATAAATGGAACTTGAAATCTGGAAAATTATTGCGAAGAATGTAGTTTCCTTTCCTTTCCAGGGCAACATTTAAATAAAAGAAAGTAGATCATTTTAGAAAATATATTTCAATTATAGAAATCTTGTAATAAAAACAAAATTAGTAATTTGTTATTCAAAAAATTGTAAAATGATAGTTTGATTTATGAAGGACTATTTTGATTTTTAAAGGTTAGATTATGAATTTGAATTGCAGAGATAAAATATTATATTTAAATATAACAAATTCAGAAAATAAATTTATATTTCGATTTGTAAATGTTTGTAAATTTAAGTTTATAAAAATTCATATTATAAATACAAAAAATTATAACATAATTTTTAAATTATTAAGTTATTTAAATACATTTTTTTTATTATTCTAATTGTTTTCTTTTGTGATATTTTATATATATTTATATAATATTATTATATAAATAACTTTTGTATTTTTAATTTTAAAATTTTACTAGACAAAAAAATTGATTTACTATAATACTATTTATTTTTTTTATATAATATTATATTATATATATAAACGACCTCTGAAATTAATTTGAATTTTTTTAATGATAAATCGAAAGTCGAATCACGTGTGGAGATGATTTCACTGTTTCGATAAATCGAATGTGTTTAAAAGCGATTTTGACATTCTCGATTAGTATAAGTGAATACTCTTTCTAGTAAAAGTTCTAAGTTAAAATCTTTCAAGGTTTGATTCAAGATTGAATGAAGACTTTTTTAAATATTCAAATATTTGACCGATATTGACTATATCAAGATAATTCTATCACGTACATTTATTTCATTTACAATATTACATCGACAAACGAGAATGAGAGTCTCTGGCTTGCCTTGACGCTCCTTACAAATCGATCCAACTTCCATATGGCTATACCTTTTCGATGTATATATATGTGCGTTTGTACACATATACATGATTATGCCTTGCGACAACAAACTACAACGCACTTTACGTTCCATTTCCAGTGTATCGAGTTTGACCTCAGTTACTGACATAAATTGCACGAATGAGGGAGTATATGTGCTTCAACCTATTTAATCCTTCACCCGCCAATTTTTCTTACTTTCTTTTTTACATATATTCATATCAATTTTGTAATAATATAATTTATTCCGTAGTAAAGAAGTAGAGCTTAATAATGAAATTTTTAAAAATAATTTAAAAAATTGGCATACTTTGTTTATTGAATAATTTTTATAATTGTTGAATTAAACATCTTCATTTAATAATAAATATATTAGAGATATTTTCAATCAATTTAAAATATAATTAATTATATATATTTATTAAATATTATAATTTAAATTCAAATTCAAAAATACATAAATTTGATTTAAAAATTTTTTAAATTATATCATGCATATAATACTTAATTAGAAATATATAATTGCATTTAGTTTGCATTCTATTTTTATATTAAATCATTAAATATCATTATTATCTCTTTCACAATGATATGGAATGTATATTAATATAATTTTTATATTTAAATAAATAATTGAATCAGAAATGATAATAATATTTCTATAAATCTTTCTAATTTATAAAGTTTCATTTTTATTATTATTAATTAAAATTTTGCAATAAAAATAAAAATAATATTTTAGCACTTATCATTATAAGTCATTTTATTTGTAAATATAATTTTATTAATTAATTTAATTTTATTATTTTTATAATTTAATAAAGAATAAAATAATTTTATATTTTCTACATATTTCTAATATGTTAAATACTTTTTCAGGTGGCGTGGGGTACGGCAGTAATGGAATTGCAGAGCTGGCTGCTCTATCATCTTGTAGCCGTAACCGACTGCAATCAAGGTACACAAATGTTAACTGTATGATGCTCTGATTCGTTCCCACGAATAAGAACACAAACACGAACGCATTTGCACAACACGCAACATCATTCTATGTTGCTCATTTAATTTCTCAATATAATATTGTTTTACATGTATATTTTGCGCCAAATTATATTGATTCGTTTTACATCCTTGCTTATTTTAGTTACTTTTGCCTGAGTTTCGACTGTGCTCACAGAACACTTCTTTATTTCATTCATAATCCCGTTATCGCCTAGAGGAAACAGCGGTCTACCAATGTTTGATGGTAAGTTCTGATCACACGCACATTATGTATACTATTATTTTCATAATATTCATGTTCATATATTGATAAAATAAATCTTATTTTAATATTACTTTAATCAAAATAAATGTATTAAATATTTAAAAAAATTTTTAATAAAAAATCTATAAATTAAAGTTTATATTATAGATACATATATATATTGATATATATGATAATATGAATATAAACATTAATATAATTTTCTATCTATTTTTTATCGTTTATTTTTTATGCATAATATCAATATGAAAAAGTTTCTTTGAATTCCATATTAGTAATCCTTAAAGTCCAGAAATTTTTTTATAAATTTTTCTATAAATTTTTAATATTTACTTTTATTTGCAAATTTAATTGCAAATTTATAATCTTATTTCATGATAATTATGAATAATTTTTGATAAATCCATGCGCATATCTTATGATCTTAAAATCTTATGATTTTTTATAATACTTACATATATTATATATATTAAATACTTACATATTATATTCACAATTTTAAATACTTACATTGTACTACTGTAATATACATTAGCTTTGTTTGTAGCTTTTCTAATAATATACATTGTATAAAATTTATTCAACAAAAGAACCATTATTCAACCCCATCTTGCCGAGCAGATGGTACAACGCTTTCAATTTTTTTTCCAGTGATGCAGTCGGCGACTACATTGAACGGGGGATCTTATCCCGCCGGAGGCACCGGAAGTCGCGCTCGTGATTTAGGTCTTCGAGCGCAAAAAAAACTTCTCGGCAGAGTCGTATCTACAGGAGCCGGAAGATCACTGTTGATAGATGATGCTACTACATCACTTCTGGATAATCTTTATAAACTTATGGAAAGAGCTGCAAAAACTAATCCTAGTTTAGACAAGAAGCAACCTGAAAAGGTTTTAAAGAATATTGTTAAATTGTCCATTAAGGTACGTATCCTTCTCTTGATATAGATGCAATTTTTTCAACAAGATTTTATTAATATGTCTATTTCGTTTAATACATTCTAGGTGGGTCTTCTACAGCGTAATCAACAATTAAACGTTACCGATGACACGAAACTCGCCGAAATAAGAACTGCCCTTAGAGCTGTAGCTATGTCTGTGGTTTCGTTTTATGAATTAGAATTCAGTTTTGATAGGGCGTATTTAATAAAATCATTAGAACGATGCAGAACTGCAATACAAACATTTATAAAGCCACATCTTACAGATAAATCTCAAGATCGATGTGATCAAGTGTTCGATTTCTTAACGCATTCCGATTTTTTGGATTCCGTTTTTAGGCAAGATTCGGAACATAGACCTATCCTTGGAATGCTAGTTAGTGATATAAATAAGGCCTTAGATGCTGGGCATCTTTGATTTTTTTTTAAAATGCGACTGAATTTTTGCAATCAATGGGGAGCATAAACGAAAATTATACTTATATTTACTAAAAGATAATTAAGGGAAGATAATAATTTTCCTCCCTAATTATTTTTTGAAAAAAAAAAAAAAAAAAAGAAAGAAAGAAAGAAAAAAAGTCAAAAAAAGAAACCCAATGTATGTGTGATATCAGTTATTTACAGTCGCCTGTATAATAAAAAATAATGATAAATATGTTTTTGATATGAAAGGGTTTTGAAATATAATGTTTCCCGTGAAAATCGATCGATTTCACAGTAGTGCTCACCAATTTATGCAATAATTGTGAAATACTCTATTTATTTTCAGAATGTATATTGTTATGATCAGTATATTTATTTACAATACTTATACGTTAGAATACCAATTGTCAATCTATACCAAAAAAAAAAAAAAAAGAAATGAGCTTATTTATACCCAAAAATGGGTTTATAGTAATTATGGTAGATTATGTTAATCTTAACAAAATAGCACATCAAAAAAGCAATTTGTCATTACTGAGAATGCACTAAAAATATGTGCTCTAAAATATCTTTTTTATTCAAGAGCTATACTCTGACATATCGATGAGTATATCTATAAAGATAAATTTTTTCCTGTTACTATATGCCTCAATACATTTTCGACACAACATATCTAATATAGTGGCTAAGCCTCGATAATTAAATTGAAAAATATTTACATCACATGTATTACAAGTATGTCGCAGTGTTGCGTGTTTTGTATAAATTATACATTCTTTACACATTATTTGTGATGATTCTAAATGAAATAAAAATCTTGTATTGATATACCATTAATAAATTATTTGTAATAAGAGGAATTACTTTTTCCCTGAATATTTATTTCTAATTTTTTCAAAGAAAAAAAAACTGATAAACACAATTATATTAATTAATGATTTGATATATTTATTTACATGAATTATTTAATGCACACACTCGCACGCACGTACATAAAATTAATGCAGTTTATTCATCTATCAAGTAGCACTGCCTGTATGAAATATTTAATATTTTAAATATCAAATAAAAGTAAAGAAATAACATACATTTTATAATTGATTCTAGCGAAATATATATTTGCTTAAAATTGTTATAATACTTTAATTAAAAACAGAAACAACGAAAATAATCTAATTGTAATTTATAAGAAATTTTTACATACACATATTAATTGCACTGGGTAGTTTTCTAACATTAAAGGATGTAATTTTTAAAACAAAATTTTAAATGAGCTAATAACCAATTTACATATTATTCATATATCCTTATATAAGTTATAAATAATTTTTGAGAAGTGTTTTACTACAAATATAACAAAACATATTGAATTATATTCAACAAATCTAAATATATTCTTGTGATACAGAAAAAGAAATATATGATACATATAAAATATCTTAGAAAAGATTGAAAAAAATTGAAAAAAATTATTAAAAAACAATTATTTTTAAATTACTCTAATATATTATATTTTTTTCACAAAATTTTTTCATATGCCAAGCATAATACACGAAAAATATTTTCTGATATAACAATGCAGTAATTGTACCTGTATAAATTTTTTTTTATAACTTATATTTATAGTTTATGTATAAAAATTATTTATGTATATTTTTCTATTGCATTATTTGAGTTAAATTACATGATACTTAGATTTGTTTTGTTAGTATGAAAATTAGGACGTATTTATATGGACAATATTTGAAGTCATTTGAAAATTTTATATGAAAAAGAATGATTTTTGCGAGTTAAAACTAATAATTATTGAAAGTGTATACTCTGAATATACAAAATTACTGCATACATCAAAAAACAAAATTATGGATAGTTTGTAGCATTATAATAGTAATGTTTGAAGTATTTATAGTAAAAGTATATGTGATAATTGTATTAAAATGTATTCAATGTATTCATTCATTATGCATGATCATATACATGTTCGTACAATCTAATCATGAATTTATAAATACAACACACATTTTTATTCATTATGTAATGCAATGATATTATGAATATATGTTAACAATTTATAATCTGTTAATATAAACAGAATATAATTTGTTATCAAATATACATGTATTCACTGAGATATATTAATAATTCAATTGTTTATTGTTTATATGTCAACGATTTCTTGATCCATTAAAATGTTTTATTCTAAGTATTGAAAATGCACTTGCATTTTTTTATTATATCAACAGATTTCATACATAAAACAAATTGGTGAACTTACTTGATCATTTAAGTACATCAAAATTTAAATGTATCATTTATCTCAAAAATTAGATATAAATCTATTTAATTAAATATAAAATGATTTTGGACAATTAACATTATTACATTAATTCATTCATTTATAGATACATTTACTGAATTATATATAAAAAAAGAAATTTATCGCAGATTGCATTAATATAATGTTTTCTAATTGCAAATGTGCACAGCTGATTTCTTTGTTTGTTGTTAATATCTGATTGTTATTTCAATATCATAAAATTATAACATATATCATAATTAATTTCAATGAATTTATAATTTCATCTATTTGTACTTATTTTTTTATATATCAAATACAAATTATTACAATTAATAAATTTAACATTAAATATGTACAATGATATTAACGAAAAAAATTATTAAAAAAAATAATTTAAATTATGATAAACTGAATATATTTTTCAAATCTTCAATTTAACAAAACATTAACAATTGCTATGCACATTTATAAAATATTGTTTTATAATTCATGCATTGACTAAAATTATATATGTTTGACATTCTATATGATATATAGAAATACATTATAAAGATTTTAATAGATATTGTTTTCTTAAAATAAATTTTTTATAACAAATATTCATTGTGTATTGTTCTCTTAAGGCCAGTATTAAAATTTCAACTTGATAGATTGCATCTAAGAAACTTAATGTTCATTGCAGTGTCATTCGTTGATTAATTTTAAAAATTTTTATTTCTATTGTACAGATGTAGAAATGTACAACAAGAATTACAAACACTACATTGTATGTAGATGACATAAAAATTTAAATAAGTAATCATAATTTGTAATAATGTGTTTTTTTTTTAAAATGCATTAATTTTCTATAAGAGATCTTTATTCAATAATTTGTTAGATTTCAAATATAATAAATAATACTAGAGCAAAATTTTATATTAAAAGAAATAGCTTAATAATTTTACAATAAGCTGATAATAAAGTCATAACATAAATCATGTCAATCGTAAAATTATCATTCACCACATATTAATTTTAAATATACAATAATGTATTAATACGTCAAATTTGGTTCTTTTCACATTGCATACAAACATGTTGATATAATTGATTAGTAATATGAAATTGTTCAATGAAAATCACTTTCAGAGTCAATATACAATTGAAATGATAAAAAATTGGATATATTTATTTGTATCACTTATTTTATCAGGCAGTTGAGATATATACACCTCTAATTATAAAATCTTTTCATCATTCGTTCTTCTTCATTTATTCATAAAGTATAAAAATCTTTGAAAAGTGTATATTATTATCTTAAAATTTTAATGCCTAAATAAAATTGTTTACATCTCACTTTCATATAATAAAATCGAAAGAAAATGAAATTATACAAACATGAATATACAAGATGATAATGACCAGAAAACGTTTCTTAAGTCTATGGTGTATATACCTCTTGAGATAAAATTTTAATAATATTTAGTTAAATGTACAATTTATATAGTTACTTACGTAAAAATCGATGCGGATCTTTTATTGATTAAAATTAACTTTATTGCCATAATCCTGCATAATTACCATAAAGATTTACGGGAAGAGGTCCACCAGCGGTGAATAATCGAGTTCCTGATCCATCGTAACAATGAGTATATATAGCAGGTGTATATTTTACATTTTGAAATCCATCTATGTACTCTTCATCAGGAAACTGATATTATGAAAAAATATTATGATTAATATTAATATTAATTCAATCATATATATATTTATATATATAAAAATTCTTAAATAAATTTTTAAACATTTTTGGATAGTTTATTACACTTTTAATTAAAAAAAAAAAGAATTTTAAAACATACCACATATCCTTTTGATGCTTTTAATACAACAATTCTGTTAGAATTAATTGATGATTCAAGATACTTTTGAGCTCTAACATCATAAAAGAACATCATTCCTAAGCCTGTTCCAATGGTTAAAACAGAACCTTGAAAACTAACGGATCGAATTCCACAACCGCTATATCTATAAAAAAAATACTATGATTAAATAAAAAAAAAATCATAAGTTATAATAAATTTGAAGAAATTGAAGTAATATTATACCGTGAAGGTATTCTTTTTATAGGTTGCACAGTTCTTGCATCTAAGAGTAAAGTATATGAACGGCATCCCACAGCATAAACACCATCATCTTGTACAGCAAGACAAACATTTTCTTGACAAACTGGTAATTTTCTAGATATCTTTTGTCTAAAAGTCTCAGCAGACCAAATGTGAATGAAATTATTCAGAGTAATAGCAGCAATTTCTTTATATGTTCTATTGAAGACAAGAGCTCGTACTTTTTGTGCAGATCTACATTCCTTAACACATACAGGTTGAATCAACCTAATATAAAAAAAATAATATACTTATAAAATATATTTGTTATTTATATTTTATATAATACAAATATAATTTTTATTTTATATACCTATGCGTTGGTACATCTGCTTTATCAGGAGCTTCAGCAAGATCATTATCTATACGCCATAAAGCCATTTTGGTATCTCTAGAACCAGAAACTAAAAATTCATCATCTAACCAACACATATCAAAAATCCAATCTCTATGACCACCTTCTCCTACACAAACTGGATCTAAAGTTGGTAGCCTATATATTGCTATTTCATTACTATTTCTTGCCCCAGTTGATAAAAGAGTTCTGCAAAATTATAAATTTTAATAATACAAATACAAATTTTAATAATGAATTTTAAATTTAAATGAGAATTATTTTTTATTTAAATACCTAGAAGGATTAATTTGAACAGAATGTATACCACATTGCTGCTCAGGAACAGCACCACCTCCTGAATTAATTTGTCTTCCATGTAGAGATGGTATTTGATCTAATTTTTGTGTTGCTACATCATAAACCATCAATTTGTTGCATTTTGTACCAAATACTACTTGCCTATCACTTAACCATTGAGAACAAAAAACTTTATTCATATTGTTTAAGCTAACTGAATATTCTTTAAATAAATCATGAGTTAATATATGTCGAAATCCATATTCTTGATTAATTTTTCTCACTTCTCTTGTATTTGTTTCTCTTGCACGTACATAATCCACAAAATTAAATGAAGTTCTTAAAAATTGCTTTCCTTCACTTACAGTCTCTGCTTCATCATCACTTGATTCATAACATATAAAATCATCTGGTTTGTCCGACTTTCTATTTCTTTCCAATCTCAAAGCTAATCTAGAATCAAAAAAACTACTTCCTTATAATGGAAATTGTTTAAAATAGTACTTTATAAAAAAAGTAATAAAAATTATAAATAATCTCTAATTTAACATTTTTTATATGGTTTACCTTCTAGCACGACGTTCTTCTAAACGAGTTCCACTAGCACAGGGAGGATGTCTACCATAAACAGTCATTCGCTGTGTTTCAGCCATTATGTTTAAATTTTATTATTTATTAATTAATATATATTAGAATATTTAAATGTTGTCGCATATAAAATTTATTTGATAATTTGTTGTAATTATTCTTACTTATATAATATGAGACTATTTTTAACAATATAGTCTTAAAAATATTATTTTAAATGTCTTTGATTACAATATCCCAATTAAATTGTTCTACCTAAATGGAACATAAATATATGTTCCTATCATTATAAGCAAAGTCAAACTTTCTTTGTTTGACCTCCAAAAAAAGGAACTATTAATTTAAAAAACTTGCTTATATTCATGCATTAATACGATCATTGTAATGATCTCTCAAACACTGTAGAAAAATCAAAGTATCCAAAATAAATATTCAACACTAATAAAGGAAATTTCAATCTCCTCTGGTGTAATATATTTATAAACGTGGTATGCAATGAAATAACAAGAAACTATCTTGGCAGCAATTCTCCTTTGACTGAAACAAAATCAAGCTTCAAATTCTTTTCTGGCTTTTTAAAATAATCAAAGCTTTTCGATCTCAAAGATTATCAAATACTTTTATAAACATTCAAGTTTTTTTAATTATTTATAAAATACAACAAACCTTAGTAAAACGGCAATTGCCGAATCTATCGTGATATCTAACCGAAATTTTTCAGATGAAATCCTTTCTTTTATCAGATGTACATCATCATAATTATATAACTTGCATACATTTATAGATGATAATATGAACATCAAGGTTTCGTATTTAAATTATGCAAAGAAATAGAAAGAAAATCCACAAAATTCATGATAAGCAAAGAGACCTTTGAAGCACTAAGCAACTAACCATCGCCATATTGAAACGAACAGCAAAACCATAGAAAATTTAACAAAGCACACTGAAATCTTCTTAACATATCGTTTAAAATACTTTCAAAATAGTTTTTAGGAGTTTTTGCATTTAATAATTACAATTGGCAAACAAATTTTTGGACAATTACAAAAATCGAAGGGAGCAACTTCCATCAATTGTCAACAGGAGAAGTTCATCCCCTCTACTAAATTTTATTACAGAATTACAGCTGACATTTTGAAAGAAATGGCGTCCTTCAAGAAAATAAATACTAAAGTATTTGCAAGATCAGGTTCTGAATTAACTCCAGATATTATATACTGGAAAAAGTATAGTGTAAGTATATTAAAATAATAAAAACAATTTAATTTTGTTGCTATAGTAATTGTATCATTTAATTTATAATACACACGTGTATAGAACTTAACCTAAATAAACAATATTTAAGATTATATTATTAAATTTATAAAAATGTTTTTATATAATTTATTTAACAGGCTCCTGTTTTAGTTAAGGAATTTGGACCAATTGATTATATTGATTTTTCACCAGTAGAACCTCATTATTTTGCAGTCACTTGTTCAGTAAGAGTACAAGTGTATAATCCAATTACAAAATTAGTAACAAAAAATCTTAGTAGATTTAAAGAAGCTGCTTATGGTGGATCTTTTCGTAGTGATGGCAAACTACTTTGTGCTGGTGGTGAAGAAGCTGTAATTAGACTCTTTGATGTCAATGCAAAAAGTCTTCTTAGACTTTTCTCTGGACACAAAGCTGCTGTACATAGAACTTTCTTTACTGCGGATAATGTTCACATTGCTTCATTTTCTGATGACAAAACTGTTATTATTTGGGATATACCTAGTGAAACACAAATAATATCTTTTAATGAACATTCAGATTATATCAGAGCTGGAGCAGTTAGTCCCATTTCTAATGATATATTATTATCTGGTGGTTATGATAAACATATATATATGTATGATACAAGAACAAGCAAAAAAATTTTCAGTGTTAGCCATGAAGCTCCTGTTGAAAGTTTATTGTTTTTACCTTCTGGTGGAATATTTTTATCTGCTGGTATGAATGATAATGATATAGAATATTTTAAATAATAATAATATTTTTTTTAAAACAATATTTCACATATTTTATTATATTTTTAATTATAAATAGGAGGAACAGAAATTAGAGTATGGGATGCACTTGCTGGTGGCAGATTACTTGCAAAAATTACCCAACATCATAAAACTGTAACATGCTTGAAAATAGCTTCAAATGGACATAGAATTTTATCTGGTTCTCTAGATAGACATGTAAAAATTTATGATTCTGGAACATATAAGACTGTTCATTCTTTGGATTATCCAAATTCTGTTCTTAGTATAGGAATTAGTGTAAGAAAATATATTTTACATTTTTAAATATTAGAAATTAAAGTAAAATATTACTAAACATTAAGTTATATTACAAGAAACTATTATTAAATATAATTTCTTGCAGCCAAATGATGAAACCATAGTAGCTGGTATGGTTGATGGTTTAATTTCTGTGAGAAGAAGAGAAGAAGATGTAAAAACTGAAAAACCACAACGTAAAAAAGTATCATATAGATATTCTGGAAAAAATTTACACATACATCAAGTAGATGTTATTGTACATGAAGAACTTAAAGAAATTATGTCCAAACATGATACTTATTTAAGAAAATTCGAATATTCAAAAGCTTTAGATTCTGTAATGGCAAGTTATATAGTAAATAAAACACCACATGTTACAGTTGCACTCATGCAAGAACTTATCAGAAGGCAAGGTTTAAAACAAGCTCTTAGTGGTAGAGATGGCAAATTACTTGTAAATATTCTTAAGTTTTTAAACAAATATATAGGAAATATTCGATTTGGAAGGATATTATTACATGTAGCTAATATATTAATGGGTATGCTATAATTTTTTATTACTTTTATATCTAATTTTATTTTTATATTTTTATTATATCTAATTTTTTTCAAAGAATTTATTTTTATATATTTATTAAATAATTTAGATAAATATTTCGATTTCTTAATATAGATATCTATGAAGATCATTTAGATGAACTTGCAGCAGAACCACGAAAAATGTTCAGTATTTTAGCAGCAAAATTAGAAGAAGAAGAGAATTTAATATTAGCATTATCAGAATTACAAGGAAAATTGCATATGATATTATCTGCCGCGGAAATTGTATCTCCTACACCAATAAAAGATATTCAAACTTTAGAACCTTCAAATGCGGCACAAAAAAATTTAATTTTAAGTATAGCATGAATATAATTTAATATAAACTTACTTACTGTATAAAAAATCTGTATATACTTTTCATAAATATTTTTATAAAATTGAATTATGTTACATATTTTTAATTCTAAAAATGTTTATTATGGATATAAATATTTAAAATACAATAGACCAGAGAATTTCATTTTTCTTAATTTACATTAAATGCATATAATATGTATTCCTATAGCATAAATTATTAAAACATGTATATCAAATTTTATCTATTTTTACACTAGAATCTACAGATGTACATAATTACTTTATTTCACGTAATTTTTTTGAGACATTTTTGCCAGGCAGCTGAGGATGGTTTATCAGGCATTATCCATCCAATTGGTATTGCAAATGCATCATTATCTGAACTTATATATTTATCCCAAGCAGTTCTAGAAATAAAATAATTATTTACAAATTTTTGTAATGTAAAAAAATATAATAATAATATTATAACTATTTACCTTATGGAAACAAAATTAGTTAAGTCTGAATTATATTGATCAAATGTTATTTTTCTTCCAAACAATACTTTTTCCCATTCATCAAAAAGATTTTTTTTTTGTTTTTCAATTCTCTTTTCATTATCATTCTTTAACATTAATTTTAGACCTTGTTCTTCTGTAGAATATTCACGATCAAGCATTGACCATTGTTCTGTTAATTTTACTGGACATAAAAACATAATTATTAAATATTAATTATTAAAATATTTATTATAAACTAATATTAAAAAATAATAATACCAATAATATTATTAAATGCTTCATCAGCTGCTGAAGATAAATGTTCCCCTCTTGCTCTGGCAATATTAGCTTTAACATTACGCAAATTTCGTAATTCTTGTAACAATCCAAGATATTTCCTAGCATCGATTTTTTTCCCTCTAACATCAAATAAAACCATATCAGCATCTTTACGTAAATTTTCTTCTTGCTTTTCTTTATCTATTACGGCTTGTTCTTTCCTAATCCACAAATCAATCTGTGCATGCATTCTTGCTCTTCTTTCCATTTTTGTTATTTTTTCATTTTTCCATTTCTCTTTTTTAATTTTTTCTCTTAATCTCTTTTTTTTTCGTTTCTCTAAATCTTTTTTTAATTGATTTAAAAAATTTTGACTTCTAATAGGTTCTAATAATTGAACAATTTCTTCCTTTGCTGCATTACAAATATTTATTTTCTGTTGCCACTCATCTTCCATCAAATGTTGGCTATTCTTAAATTCTGCACAAATTATCTTTAATTTTTCATTTAATTTATATGCAGATGTTATAGCATTTTTAATTATTGCAATTTTAGATTTTCTGCATATATTTCTCTGGTCATTTATATTATTGGATTGATTAATTTCTAAGAGAAAATTTTCAATATTTTTTTCATCTGCTTGTCGAATTCCTAAATTAATTATTGATGTAGCATTTTCATTTTCAAATGTACCAACTGGATAAATATAATTTTGATATATATTCACATTATAATTTGTATTATAAATATATTGATTCATTAGATGAGACATATTATAATTTGGATCCATATAATTTTGTGTAGGATCCTCTAAATTTTGATCATTAAACATAATTGTTAAAAACTACTTAATTTGAAAAAATATAAAATCTTAATACTATCACTTTCTTTATGCATTAAATGATTACTTTAACTTGTTTACAAATCTTATGTTATTTTAGATGAAAATATAGTTTTCTCAACTTTCCACAATATTTTAATAAAATTAGTAGGTTTTGCTTTTTTAACACATTTCCATAATTTCTCCTTCTTTAGGAAGTTGAGCTTCTGCTTCTTGTAATATTTTTTCTGCTTCAATATAATCTTCAATCTCTTTTAAATCTTGCTCTGTATCCAAAATTTTTTTAAGTTCTTCAAAAGCTTTTGCAAGACGTCGTTGACAATCTGGTACCATCATAAGAGATTCTTGAAGTACTTCTTCTTGTTTTTTTATATCATAACCATCTTTATCTGCAATAAAATTAAAGTGATATAAAAATTATTATATTTGAAAGAAATTAAAATAAGGTGAATATTTAATTGTGATATTTTATATAAATAAATGTATAAGCATTATAATATAGTATATCAACTATTGAATCAAATAAAAATTTTGAAATATTAAAAAATGAAAAATATACGAAAATATTTGGTAAATAACACAGCTATTGAAAGGATAAAAATAACAAAAATAATTAGCTTTTGATAGCATTTTTCAAAATATTTTTCTCACCCTGTTCCTTTAATTTTTGTATCCTTTCACGTTGCTGTGCTGCTTCTTTTTCGTACGTGACTTTTTCTTTCGCGAGACGTTTCACTACTCCAGTCTTAATTTTTAAAATTCTTATACGAGGATCAGACATTGTTTTAATTGAAATATTTTACTTCGGATGCAGAAAATGAAGCGTTTACTGATTAAACAAGGTTTTCCTTATAAGGTAAGATGAATAGCTATAAATGAAATCAAGAAAAATTCTATAACATAAAAATTATACCGATTGATAATCGTAAACTCATAGTCTATGAACTTATTAAGAATGACGATCATTTTAATCGATTATTTAATTTATGTTTAATATTTTATGAATTTTAAATAAAATAATTTGTATATTGAAATTAATATAAAATTTGATTCAAATAAAATGTGTCTATTTCATTTTTTTAAACAAATTTTTATATGTATTGATATATTTACTTACTTATTCTTTTATGCAGAAAAATTATTTGAATTAGGTTAGGTTAAAATCGTAATAATTATCGTTATATGGCACCACTAATAGAATTCTATGATATAAAGGTTATACTGATTGATAAGACTCCCATTAACATATATTCTTATAACATGAACTTGTCGAGAATGTCGATCATTTCAATCGATTATTTAATTTATATTTAATATTTTATGAATTTTAAATAAAATAATTTTTATATTGAAATTAATATAAAATTTGATTTAAAAATATTGCAATTTTCATTTTTTTAAACAAATACTTTTATATATATTGATTTACTTAGTCTTATATTTTTATAAAGAAAAATTATTTGAGTTAGGTTAGGTTAAAATATTAGTGACATCATATTTTATTTTTAATTTTATTTATATCATTTAAATAATAACATATCATTATAATATATCATTATGATATAAATATATATATGTATATATATATATATATATATATATACATATTTATATATATATATAATTAAATTATATTCATAAAAAATAAAAATCATATGTATTTATTTCTATGAATTTTATTTCTAGTATTTTTTATAATATATATATTAATATCTTACTATATACATATACATATATTAACGTATATATATAATATGTATACATATAATATAATACAATATTAATAAATATGATTTCATAAAAAATGTTGAATATAAAATCTACATTATTTACATTTACATTTATTTAAAATAAATATATATATTGAAATAAAATTAAACAAATAAATATGTTTGATTTTTATTTTTTATCAATATAATTCAATTAATAATTTCGCGCCACTTGATTTCGAACGTTCGAGACTTGCAGAAAACTTCAAAGAGTATCGTAGTATATCCCCCCACACTTCCGCAGAAAAACGCTACATCGTGCCTGCATTGAAAGGTGCAGTGAGAGAAACAGAAGGGTTAATTGTGTATCAGTTTATCCCTGATTTCCCAAGACATGTAACAAATAAAAGTGACAAGATTAAAATGCAAGACGATATTTTTCCGGCTGCAGAGAAAATCCTTTCCGACATCGAAAATGTGGTGAAGAAGAATCCGTCACTGTGAGTGTTTTCTTAGATACATTACGAGGGCGGAGTCTTTAAAAATATCTGTGAAATATATTCTAAATTCTTAGATTTCATACATTAGCATGTTTATTATATAAACAATATCATGTTTCATATAATGTTTTAATTATAATAGAATTAAATCATAACATTATCGTCGTACGTTTTAATCAAGCATAAGCACATACGACGCTTCATAAAAAGTTTACATAGTAAATATAATATCAGCAATGTTGGTATCTAGTATTTACAATAGGAAACTGTCGCTTTTGTAATTGTTAAATCTTAATAATTATTATTGAACATATTTTTTTTTTAATTTCTCTTTCTTTCTCATATATATATATGTATATTCAATATATATATGTAATATATATGTATATACGCAAATATAACATTATAATTGCATGCATTATTGATATCAATAATCGATGATAATATATGTTAAACTAAATCAAATATATTAAAAATATAATTTTATATTAATATTATATATGTCTAAAAGTTAGTATTATTTTTATAACATTTTATAAATATTTTTTATTTTTAACGTTATTATATAATTTATAATATTTTATGATAATTTAAATATTTTTCAAATATTTCACATTTAAAATTTATTATTGTAATTGCTAATTTATATCTAATATTAAAAAATATATATATATATTTTATTAAATTATATAAATTAAATTAGGAATGTTTATATTAAAAAGATCCTGTTTATTACGCGTTGATTCATTTTTAATTTCAGGAAAAGTTTTGAAATAATCCCTGCTGAAGACAATGAAAACAAATCACCAGTATTTCATCAGGAAGATTGCCTCGGATTGGCATCGTGGTGCGTGCAACCACTTTACTGTTATGCTTATCGTCGGCTCTTTGAACTTCGACAAAATAAACACAGGCGTGAGGAACCTAGTACAATAGCAAGATGGTTGTTGGGCGCATTATTATTAAATCCAGATGTTACGACATTCTGGAACATGCGACGGGAATTAGTAAGAAATCATAAGTTAGAAGCATCCGAAGAATTCTTTTTTTCACGATTGGTGCTTTATCACAAGCCAAAATGTTTCGAGGCATTCGCCTATCGACGATGGTTATTATCATATATGTTGAACAGTAAAGACGGACATTATGATCCAGAATCGGTGGAATCGCCGCTTTGTAGGGAATTGGACATAGCAACTACGTGCGCGGAAAGATACGCAAGTAACTATCACGCCTGGAGTCATAGGCGTCATATATTGACCCTTCGTGAATCACGTGGATTTACATATCCGAATCTGGAAACAGAATGGAAGAATTCGCTCGCTTGGTGTCAACGCCATGTGTCGGATTATAGCGGGCTTTCCTATCGACAGTTCCTATTGAAAAAATTCATGTTTGAATTCAAGGAACTACCGAAGGAACCGTCTATAAAATACTCGGATGTCAGGGAGCAATGGAAAGAGGAACTATTCGTTTATATTAAGTCAAACGTCAGTGAAAAAGGAAATACGCATCAATTGCAGAGGCTATTTAATGCTACAAACACGGAATCTGAGGCAACTACTTCATCGAAAATGAAACAATATGGATATTTCCATGCTTTGTCATATTGGTTAGAAGAATGCCATGCGAATGATAGTGCTATTTTTTTGTACAACGATCACGAGGCTCTTTGGTGCCATCGTAGATTCCTTGCGTATCTTCTTGTGCGTTTTATGGCATTGAAGCATTCTTACCACAAAGACGAGTACGATTTTGATAGCCGATCCGTTGACAAATCGATTGAAAAAAAAAATGTTCAAAAAACATTAGCTACGTTAACGAACGATGACGTGATTTTGTGCCACGATTTTCTTGTGCAAGCATTCCGTGCATGCACCAACAAAATTGCTGATCTCGCTATCAAACGAGATCAACACGAGAAGATGCTAGTTGAGAGATTTTTTAAATTTCTTCAGAGCATCGGATTTGAAATTAGATCGTGATCTCGTTGCGTCCAAATTTTACATTGAAACGAAAGATAAAATATACGCAATAAGACAACAATTTTAATTAGGCATGGATCGATGCCATTGTAAAAATCATGCAATAACTCTATGTTCTGTATCTCATACAGACATTATTCCTAGGCGTATATTCTATGTATGAATTATATTTCAATAGTGCTCTCTCGTCTGATCTGGTGCGCGGTGATCTGTGCACATAAATCAGTGCTGTCCACGAGAGGGGTCTCTTATGCGACTTTGTTCTCTTTTACATGTCATGTAAGAGTAAAAAGAACTCAGAAACAGATCTAATATTCTAGATTTTCTTCTCTTTCTATCTTGCTCTTAAAACGAATGAACGTGAAAAAAATGAGAATATGAAAGATATTCTGAAACTGGACAGCACTGTCATAAATGATGTAGCATCGTTTATGATAACACAAGATCTAATGTACAATGTAAATGAAAATGGAATGAGTATCGATACTTATTTTTGAGACATTTACCGTATATTGTTTAAGAAAATTTTCAATAATTGAAGACGATATATATTGTATCGTAATTAACAGAAAAAAAGGAGAAACCGGAAGTTGGATAACGTTTGATTTTTTAAACGTTTTATCCGATATACGAAAAAAAATAAGTATACTATGATTGCGTGGTAAAGAAGAAAAAAAAGTGTCTTTTGAGGCTATGGGGAAGTATTATTATGGGGTAAATGTGTATAGTGGAACGTTGACAAAGTATAAAATGAAAAAAGAAAAAAATGTTAGTTTTGTAATCATGTGTTTTTAGTCACCTTATTAGAATAGCAAAGGTCCGCGAATGCCGGCCATTTACATCGTCAAGCCAAATGTTTTGACGCCACTAGTACATATGCGATATTGGCCACGTTGTCCTCCTTTGGCACGACAATCTGACCAAAAATAAATCTCTAGACTTTTGTCTGAATTTCTTGTCAGTCTACCGGGAACGGTCGTTAAATGCGTACGATTGTCAAATTTCTCGTCATCAAGTCCTATAACTTCCGTTTCATTGTTACATGTTAATAAAGTTCAGTGAACCTTGTCGACAAATTTTTGTTTTTTTTTCTTGTATTTTTTTACTGATGAAAATCTATCCTTGATGTATAAGTACGCATTTCCTCGTAAAAAAATTTGATCCTAATGCGATCTCTCAATTGTCTTAACCTTAATCCTTCGATATCCTTTGATTCTAAAAATTAATATATGAAAGAGTACAAAATCGCGGGAAAATTTTTTTTCAATATTACAATTGCAAGTGTGAAAAAAAGAAAATATTTTATTTTGATTATATTATTGGCTCATAAAAAATATTACTAAACAAAAATGTTAATTAATTAAAAATATCTTTATTAAGTACTATAAGATATTTTAAATTTTAGAAAAAGATAACAAAATCATAGTATCCTATGCATATTATAACTATTCATAATATTAATCGATATATGATGATTTTAGTTGATCGATATAAGATAATATTATTCATCGATCGAGAAATCAATCGATAGTTCTTATTGCAAATAGTCATGCATAGAGTGACAGAAACGTGTATCTGTTTTAAATGTATTATTATCAATGGATTACTTTTAATATATTATCGAAACTTGCACGTGATGTTTGTCTATTACGTTCATTGGTCGATCAGTTCGATTGTGTGACCACAAGGTACAAGTCGGTCGATAGGCATCCTCAGAAATTCTACTAGTGCGATTATTTCAAGGAAGCAACGTGATGAACTGTGCAGTGGCGGATCGGACGAGTCATTTTCTTTTAATTCGTTTATTCGAAATCGAATAAATAAAAAGTTGAATTGATGGCATCTGAAACGAGATCTATGATTCAAAATAACCTCGATAATTTTTCGAAGCAAGACCGGATGCGAACTGTTCAAAACAAAGGTAAGACGAATATTTTTTTGTATTTATCATACTATTTATAATAATTAATTATTTTTTATTGATTTTTATTTTTTAGTGATTTTGATTTTAATTTTTTTAAAGATAATTTATTTTAATATTTTGTTTACTTGATGAATGTAGATGCATAGTTTTTAATTTCTTATTGACATTAAACATCAACATATATTATCAAATAAATATTTGATTATTATTATATATATTTATATATATTTATATGATTATTATATATATAATTTAATATATTAAAATTTATGTATTTTGATAGTCTGGATATTTTTCTTCCAAATACAATCATATTCATATTCTTATTCTATATATAAATATATGTACATATTATACATATATATATCATGTGGTATATTTTTTTTTATAATAAATTAATCATTATATGTGTATTGTATGTGTATTAATATGTATTATTTTATATGTATATTGGATACTTATAGCATTATGAATATATTTTAATTAAAAGCATTAGATAGTAAAAGAAAATTTTAATTTCATAAATTCAATTATATTTTATATATTTAAATATATAAATATAGAGTGTTTAATTATTTTTTTCAATAAATTATTTTTATTATTGTTAAGTGTTAATATGACATTTGAGAAAAATTGCTCCATGAAGTTTTTAAATAAAAATATCTATAAAAATATTTTTTCTGTTATAATGAAAATAAATTTATCTTATTTTCTTACAGATTGTCCAATATTATTAATAATACGATGATATTAATGCAACAACGAATGTTTTTTTTAAATTATATTTGTTTTTAATAATTATTAAATTACTACATTAAATTATCAAAATCATTCTTACAAAATTCTTTATATAATAAAAAATTTTCAAATAAAATAATATTGTAATCAAAATTCAATGCATTTGTGATAAAAATTAGAAATAAAGATAGAGAATTATCGAACCTTGACCTATTGCCCAATTAACCATATATAGATTCACCCCTTCCTTTCTTGATCCTTTATTCATAGACTTTGCGGTATTTGTGAGAAAGTTCAAAGCGACATCATGTTCCACTTAACATCGAAAATGTGAAAATTTTATAATAATTCATGTGGTGAATAAATACACGTTTTGTCAAATCAATGAAAATTTTTTAAGAGGATTGATATATCATCAAGCAAGACATCTGTGTAATGTTCGTAAGAAATACTTTTATTTAAGTGCATAAAATAATAAAACAGCTTTTCAATTATATTTCATATTTCTATAATATTTTCTTAGATTATAAATATAAATCCAACGATCGAGAGGCTAAGTAAAATTTATTCATTCATGTACATTTTATTTATGTACATTCTTTGAAATAAATCATATGAATATAAATATTTTTCAAGGAAAAAATATCTATGAAGAATCCAGAAAATTAGAAATAATTGTCAAAATTGATAATTTATTATAAAATTTGAAATTATTTTCAAAGATTGAAAAATAATATGAATATTAAAGAAAATATTAAAGAATATATATATATATATAAAATAGCTTTAAATATTTATTTATGTATTATGTAAAAAATTAACTATATATTATTCAGTTATGTTTAAATGTGGAATGAAAAATTAATATATTTAATAATAAATTTTTATGATTATGATAAAATTTAAAAGAAAATAATAATAGAATAATTTTATAGATATTCCATTTATGTGTAGCAATTTTAGTTTTCTTAAAATAATTTCTTATTATCGTTTTCATTACAGAAATCCTTCAGATATTACATGTTATCTATAATATTTTAAAAATATACACATTATCTTGTTATCATTTTACAGACATTATACAATTAGACGCATTATCTTGAAAATATCGTTTGCACCGTACGAATGTGAATATAGTACAGAAAAAATTTAATATAGTATAATATCATTATTGTCAAACGAACTTTAATCCCATGATGATTAGCATCTATGCAACTATATATATATAGTTATATACTACTACATATTATAAACAGAAACCATTCCTTTACCTTATGCATCAAAGCTTACACTAAGTGAAATAAATTTTTTTATATTAAAAAATTTATACATAAATAGAAATTCTTTATGTTTAATATTATTTTTTTTTATATTTGTACATATATAACAATATTATATTTTTATATATGTCCATATAATGAGCTTAGATTGCTTATATAACAAGATGACATTGATAAAATAATATGGATTTTATAAATTAACAAAAGAGGGATTAAATAATATTAAATTTAAAAAAAAATATAATAATTTACAATACTTATTATTTATTTAAATTATACTTAATACAATTTATTAAATTAATATCTAATATTAAAGAAGTTCTTCTATTAATATTATTCATTTACTTATTTTTGTATTTGTATATTTGTTCATTTGTGCTTAAATACAATATGATACGAAAGAAAGATATATTCTTTATAAAATAAAAATAATTTTTATAACATTTTTGAAATTAAATAGAGGAAATAATTTTCCAATATATAATTTTGTGTATTTTAGCACGCTCATGTGTTATTGCATAAATTTATTTTCATATTTATCCTCCCAAGAGAATTGATTTAAATATTGAATTGACAACACCGAATGAAATTTTATTTTTAGATCTATTTAATCTTGGCATAGTCATCGCAAACAAAGTGTAGAATCCTTCGTGCAATACATTTCATTACGATCATTGCGAACTGTATTACGTTTTATTACGTTCAAATAAACAAATATCATCTTTGTCACGAGTTTCTTGGCAAAAGAATGCGTTATTCTATTATTCTATTCATCGTGTAATAACGAACGCAGATTCACGTTCCCATACGATTTAATAAAAAAAATCATTTCCGTATAAAGTACATACGTTCTCCTTGTCACGAAATATGTAACTCTGAACTCACGACCTTCTCCATGAGGAACGGACGTGCACATATGCGCTCACTTAATACTAATTGAGACCAAATTAACTGGCACATGGATAAAATGAAACTTGAACGTACTATCGGTCGGGAGCACTGACAATATTACGGTTATCACGACTCTTATGAATCCGCCATCGATATTTTTTGTATTGAGCTCTTTTCTATTATTAAATCTGTTTAATTCGCTGTCTCTTCATATATGGTTTGTAAAGTCGTTTCTTTATTAATATTGATATTTATATATTTAATTAACGTATTACAAAAATTTACAAAATTCAATGATATGAAAAAAAGAATTCTTAATGTTTAATCATCTTATTTTGTTTTCAGAAACTAAGTTCTATCTAATAATTATTGCGCAGATATTAAGAAATAAAAAATGAAATTAAAATTAAGAAATTACAAAAAAAAAATAAAGTAAATCTTTGAGTGATAAATCTTTGGGATTGATTAAATTCCAAGTTGATGAAATATTATTTAAACAATATAAAGTACATATTATTTTAATTTAGTCATTAAAATATTTAAAATCTTTTGAAATTTTTTTATAAAAATAGTGAGGTGTTCATTGTTTCCTAATTGTGGGAATTTGTTGTTATATCATCATGGGATTCCCTGGATGATATGAGCAATTCCGGAAATAATTATGAATCAACCAAGATTCACATATATTACAAATATTTTGGAAATGCAGCATTCCTGAGAAGGATGCGCGGCCTTTTGCCAAAAAGTGAAATCGTCCTTGTATACCTAAGTGAGACACCTCCAATTTTTAGTCGTTAATCAGAGATTCACGAAGTCGTTTTTCAAACATTGTTACATATATATATATATATATTCGGCATTTTTAACCAGCAACATAATTTGTGTCATATAAATAATCTAATAATATTTAAAATTCTTATAAATAGATCAAAATTTTAATATAATACAATTTATTATAAAAAAATCATTATGTTTCTCTAATTAAGAAGTTACAATAGATTAAAAATAAATTTCGAATTTTTTAATATTATTTTTTTATATATTTATTCTATTTTCTAATACTTTTTTCTAATACTGCAAATCGTTAAATTTTTTATATTATCTTTTTTAACTTGTAAGCAATTTATTCAAGAAATTTCAGCTTTCATGGTCAAAATTCGTTCTACAAATTAATAGAATGCGAAGTAAGCCAACTCGAATATGCAAAAGCGGATGGCATTGATTTGATTACAGGAGCATGTCTATAATACGCTCACGTAACTTATGAGAAACTGAAGACATAGTATATTAATGCTAAAGCTGACGTGATGCAAGAGGGTTTTAAACGAATTAAAGCTGTGTCGCCAAGAATAGGCAAGAATCGCGTCTTTGTTAACAACACTACACGTGTTTCTTAAACATCAGTCGCCGTTTATTCAACGGACCTTCCGTTCGTGAATTACTTCTTTATCGTTTATTGAGCTATCTTTTCACGTTCATCTTTCATTAATGTTTCTTGTAAACAGATATGTGTACATCATATAACAATGTCGACACGAGGCTTCTCAGGTGATAAACGTTTACAATTTTCTAAACACTGAATATATTTGTGAAAAAAATGAAAAGGATATCACGTTGATGACATATTAAATGTACTTATAAATATCGGTTATCATACCTGGATTTGGCAATGGATTATTCTTTGTAATTTTATGACCTTTATTTCTAATAATAGTCAAATTTATTTTTAATTCTAAAGTTGGACAATTTTGTCTTTCTTACTTCTAGAAATAAATAATCATTCTTTAATAGATTTGTGTACATATATTTCTTATAACATTAGAGGTTATATTAACAAGTTATATATTTTTTTATAGCTATATATATTATTATATTATTTTTTAATAACTATATAGTATACAATATTTTTTATTTGTACATATTATTATTTTTTTTAACAAAAATATTGAAAGATGAATTTTTTCCTTTAGACAAATGTTATATTAATGAGATTTTTTTGTTTCACTTTTAATGTTAAAATCACTTTTTATGTTTTCATATTTTTATCAAATACATACATATTTTCTTAAAAATAGTTAATAAGATATCTTTTTTAGTTTTAAAAATATATATTATGTAAAAAAAATATATGAGATCATTAAAAACAATATTAATAAAAAAAATCTTATAGAAAATAATATTCATATATGATATTTGATGTAATATTAAATAATTCACTTTAAACTATGAAATTTAACTTCTATAATTTTAAATTGTATATTATCGTATATTTTTAATCTTAAATAATGACTGAACTATTTCACAGAGTTAATCAAAATGAATGTTACCTATATTCATGTAGCTGATTGTGAAACTAACCTAAAGCTTAACCTAATAACCTAAAGAAACCTATATAGTTTGTCACTTGCTTTGTGTTACATTGGTAAATACATATAACTCACAAAATTATATATTTTTGGTATTTTTTTTTATTTTATATTTTATTTATTGTATAATATATGTTTTATTATGTTTTATTATATTTTTATATATTTATTTACATATTCAATTTATTTCGTTGTATGTTCAATTGTATGTTCCCTATTTAATTTAATTATTATTTATTTAATTATTCATATGTTTATCTATTTATTTCCGTTTATGACTTTTATGTTATTTTCTATTTTTTATCAATTTTTATTAATATAATGCAGTATTAAGAAATTTTTGTATAAACTTTCTTTTATTATTTTGTCACATATACTATCATTGATATTTAATGTGTATAATAATTGACAAATTTATAATTATAATTTATAATTATTATATATATAATAATTATGAAGCAAATAATAATATATAATTATTTACAATAATATATTTGTTTATGCTTTTGCATAAATCAAAAATTTCAATTAAAACAAATTTTGAAACACAAAAAATATAAGCTAAATTACTTCTTTAATTATGAATATGAATTTTAATAAGTTGAACATTTTATTTAAAAATATATTTAACATATATGAATTTTTTTTTCAGACAGCGAATTAGAGCCACCGTTTCGACGAGCTATTTCTCTTAGGCTACCCAAATCATCGAATTCAAATACTATTGATCGCAATCGATTATATGTATCGACATATCATGGAAAATCATCGATGTCCATGACATGGACACCAGACAAAACCATACCAGTTTGTCCCGCCAGGCATTCCACACCTACGATTGACGCACCTGCGCCGGAATATCTTGCCCGAAATCTTCTTCAACTTGGTTGTCCTGTTGTGTCAATGCCCACGTAAGTTTCTTTAATCCATTATGTGTACACTCTTAATAATTCAGTGTTCGTTCCGGATACGTACATGTCAGAAATAGCGATATCCGTAATCAAATGTAATCCGTTTCCGCGTTCCCTCTCTTAGGAATACTGCGCATTTTGTTTGGGGAGGCTGATCATCGAGTGATGCATAGGTTGTGTTATTATAGATTAACTTTTCATGTGAATTGAACGTAAATTTTTTTTGAAATCGATTATTGTTAGAATGAGATATGAATATAAAATAATAGTAAATCATATCTTATTTTTATACAATTAAATATCGCTATTTTCCTTTTTGTTTATATTTGATAAATTCGATATAAATATTTATTTATTTTGGCTTTTTTGAATCTATATATGATTTTGAATTATTGAAAGAAAAATACATATGTATATATGTATATTTTAAAAATTATAAACATGAAGCAACGAAGGAATGGCAAAGTTTTGACATTTCGGACATATTTGTGATAAATTAAAAAATTTTGATTCGCATAGGAATTAAAAGTTCTCTCGCTACATTAGAGAACTGTTAGTTATTGTGATATAGTAGTGTACCTTAATGAGGAAATTTTTATTTTGTCAACCCATAAAATAATTAAATGTTCATCCTAAATATGTAGCAGTATAAAATTGTGCACGTGTATCGTTCTGTTTCATCCATGCTATTACAGTTATCGCGTGACAGAAAGAGATGAAAATAGATTGAGTTAGTCAAGAAATAACATTGACGATCAGCTGACCAGTACTCGCAATCCCTCTGTTGGTCGTTTTTTCGAGATATCAGTGAAGTGATGCGATTCCAATGATTTTGTATGAGTTACATACATGCTTAAGTGTGCATGTTTGCAAAGCAAGTCAACTATACAGCTATACAACTAGGTAGCGTAGTATTCGGTCAATAGCTGGCGAGACTGGCGCAGACGCGCCGAAACAGCTGAGTGTGCGTTCACGTACATCTAATGGTGTTGTACTATTGGTATACGCTGCAAAAGTGTCGTCGAGTAGCGAGAAGTCTACTAGCACGAGCGCGGACTGCAGCACATTTAACACACCGCATTGCTGTATTTTCACTGCAAACCTCTGTGAAACATACTATCTTTTTTCCTCAATCAAGAACAGACTGAAGATATCTTGTTTTTTAAATATTCGAATTGTGTCGAGATAAAAGAAATCGGTACATCATACTAGAAGAAAAAATCTTTCAAAAGTGAATCAAATTTATTGATCATCGTTTCTTAAATACAAGAGAAAAATAATCGAGAATAGAGAATTTACGAAAAAATAAATATTCTAAAATTTGATAAAAGTTTCATTGATCTTCCGAGCTTTTTAGAAAATGATGCTGCGACCGTATTGACCGAGTGAGCTGTCAGATTCAAATATTTCCATGGGAAATTCAAAGTTCTCAATATTGTGTACAATGAAGACCGGAAGGAACATAGAGGAAGTTTCGAATAATTAAAAGGACGATTCGTGGGAGAGAATCTAATTTCTAGTCAGTTTTTACATGTGACAGTGTAGTCGTAACGTGGGACAGTGGCGCCCCTCTACTGGACTGCTAGCTACGATAATACTCATCGCAGGTGTGACTTTTTCAAAATTCGTTTTTCATATGATTTATTAAATTTTGAATTGTATAGTAATATTTCGATATAATTTATTTCTAAACTTTATGGACTTGTCAATATATTTTTATTTTATTATTTTAAAATTCTTTTATATTAAATGTAAGAAAAAGTTTTCTTCTTTTTTTTTTATTTCCTATTCTTTGTTTAGTTTGAGAAAAACAAATAAAACATCTAAGATTAAACATCATTGATGCATATAAATGATTCCTTCCTGTTTTATTGCAATATATCTAATATAAAATCATATTATTTTATTTCTAGTAATGGAAACAAGATTACTGTATTATATATTTTTAAAAATTTAGTAAATAATAAAAATTATAATAATCATATGAAAAGTCACTACGAATTATCAACTATCGAATCAAATTAAAATTGTTGATAAATTGGATTTGTGTGAGTTTATAATCAAATTCATTATTGAATAAGTCGTAACTGGAAATGTGTACATGTACGATATCACCAGATAAAAATGAATATTTAATGCGGAATTCAAAGAAAAATCGACATTAATGTGCAATGTTTAAGATGATAATGGATCAATTTAATATTTCGGAGCTATTATTTGTTTTCAGACCTCGTGGAGGAGTAGGGTCTGAACCTCCGCAGAGTAGCGATAGCGATGAATACTCGACGACGAATACTCAACAGCATAGTCATGGACATGGATATGGTCAAGGACAGGTGGATATCTACAACGTGCCCAAAGTCCAGGTGTCGGGACCATCGAACAATGATGAATCCTCTTCCGTCATCAATGGGTAAGTTTAATATTTTTCTTTTTTTTTCTTATTTTTAATAATTTTTTAATGCTTATAATCAGTCTAAAGGTTTATATATTCTAATAATGCATTATTAATATTTATACAACGTTTATAAAGATGGATAAACTATATATATGGAAAATAGAATCAAATAACTTAATATATATATTTTGAAACAATAAAATTTATTAATAATTTATAAATTTACATTTAAAATGGGATATTTTAAATATCTACATATCTATTAATTTTATAAATTATATTAATTATTATATAATAACTTCAAAAAATTGAAAAAATAAAGAAATATGTATTTTCTTTATTTATAGTACTTTAAACTATAAAAATTAAATTTAGCTTACCATTACTAACTTTATTATTTTAGAAATTTATTTTAAAACCATAAATTAAAAACGTTAAAAATGAAAAATTAAAAAGATTCAAATAAAAACCTTCATTCAAGTAAATTTAATTCACTGTAGTTGAAGAAGTCAATGTTTCTTGGATTTTTTATTAGAAACATTAGCATTGCAACATATACATAAAATTAAATAAATTGTTTTAAACTTTTTATTCATTAATTATCAATCTCTTCTTGTAAATGAACTCAACATTCTTTGTTCTTTTATACAGATAATCTTACAATTAAAACATTTCTATTTTGAAATATAAATTTGAAATATGCATTAGCTCACATAATTTGTTTAAATATTTGTATTTCAGAAAAAAATTGTCAACAAAAATATCTATATTTATTAAGTCTATTGTTGACATTTCTTTTCTACAATAAAATTAAAAATTATAAATTATACTGAGTTTTCTACATAAAATGATAAAATTTCTTTTTATAATATTACAATAATACAATATATATATATATATATATACAACGAATAAATACAAACTAAAAATAAATTTAGAATAAATTAAAAAAATATTTTAAAGCAAAAGATAAAGTTATATACAATTTGATATAATTTTACCAATACTTTATAATACTTACAATGATATTATAAAGTATCATATCAAAATTTTTTTGTCCAAGTATTTTAAAAAAAAAACTTAATAATAATTTTTTATGATAAGATTCCAACAATTTGTATGAAAACATGACTATGTTTACCTTCGGTAAATCTAGTCAAGATTGATATCATACACGTGTTAATTACTACATACATATTACATATGCATGAATCTTAATTACTACGAAGTATATTCGATACACAATATCGTCCATAGTATATTACAGAATAAATATAAAATTACTACTATTTGTTTTCGATATGTCTTATCGTTTAATTCGTTGATTTAATTTTTTTCTGCAACCCAAGGCGAGTATTTTTAACAACAATGCTCGTTTGATATCGCGACATAAATAATTTTCTAGATAAGAAAAACGTCAGAATTCTTCTCTGGTACATGTATTATTTAATTACATAATCCTTACATTAGTGTTGAATTTCATCAAAGTGTTTGCATTTCTCATGTAATGATTTACTTCTTAACTTTTGAGAATAATTTATTTAAAATTTTTATCAAATTATGATAAAGATTTATTTAAAAAAATTTGATTTTTAGAAAAATATCTCGATTATTATGGAAATTTTCGATCTGAGTTGCATCAAGGTTGAATATAAAGTTGCATTTTCATTGAAACAAATTATGAGAACACTTCTTGTGAATTTTATGCTGAAAAGATTTTATTCTTATTAGAATTGAAATTATCCTAATATTTCTTCAAAGGAGAGCATCGAAAGTATTGAAAAAAAAAATATCATACCTTTATAGAAGAAATATCATCATGGTGGGCCTTTTTTTAAAACGGTACCTGCGCGTACACCGTTATACACGTCGATGAACCGATTTTCCATTAGTAAATAAGCCGCAACGATTGGCCAATTATTTTTAGATCAACTTTTATACATCCAAGGTTGTGGCATCTGTCGATCTAAAAATATCCTCTTCAAGAAATTCCTTTTTATTCGATCTATCGATTCTCGCTTAAGCGATTCTTGTATAAATCTTTTAACGTCCATTGGCTTTTGATGCAAATGAAACGGCCATCATGAAAGATTGATATACCATCCTTAGGGATTTTGGATTCCTGAAATATTTGCACGTTGAAATCTTATATGAACTTTTACACAAAATATTCGTTTTTGAAATATTCAAGCAAAACTTTGAGTATTTTTAATTTTGTTTGTGTAAAATAAATAAATAGAGAGTGAGAATGATAAATTAATAAGAATAATGATCGATCAAATTTAATTCTTATATTTATTGTTAGATATGTATCTTAATCTTGACGAATTATCGTCTATTGTTGCAATATTTTTCATCCATTATCAATAACCATCAAATAAGGATAAATAATATTTTTTAAAAGCACTTTTTTTCAATTATTATATTATAAGATAAGAAAAATATAATGAAAAATATCAAATTTCACTATCACATATTTATAGTTATATAATTATTTTCCAATTTTTTTTATTCCACACAGAAAAAATTCTAATTTTCTGTAATATCACTTAAATTTCCGGATTTCACTCGAATCTCTTATTTCTGGGACAAATATTCTTTAAATGAAAGATTTTTCTTCTATTCTTGTAACTGGAAAAAAAATGTGAAAGTTAGATATTTCTTTTGTTTTGGAAAACAGTTTGCAAGAATTGGAATTATCTTTCATCGCTTTTTAACGAGCGTTTCGCAAATGGGAAGAAAAAATTGGAAAAGCACGAGAGACAAGAGGCTGCTCGAGATTCTTTCATGCACACGTTTTTCATGGCGCGATAGAGTGCAGAAAAAAACAGCAAAGGAGCAAGTCAACAAGATTTATTGTACTATTGTGCATAAAACAATGTTTTCCAACTGTTTTACGAATTGCAACTCTCTTTTTACAATAGCTAAATATCTTTATTTTTTTAAAAAATGAATCAAAGATTACAGTGATAAAAATTTTAAAAAAATATTCTCATTACAATCAAAAGGCAAATATTTAATATGTGAAATAATAGAGAGAAATTATTCTTTAATTAACTATTTTTTTAAAGATAATATCCTTTTGAAACACGTGAATAATACTTGGGATATTTCCTTAATGAAAGAACGGTAACATATTATTCTACTTATCATGATAATATTCAATCCTTGTCCAGCGTGCATCGACTCTGTAGTTGAAATTGTTCTCTTTATTAAAGATATTCATCGAGGAGTTTCACGTATGCATTTCGTTACACGTGTACGAAAAGAAATCTGGTCTGTTGAATAAAAAAACTTTTATGAATTCTTAGTATATTGAAAATTATATTTTTATTACAAGCTCAATGTTCAATCAGAAAATTTTATCTGGGATTTTTTAAATTGTATAAAAAATAATGAAGAAAGAAGACAGATAATCCATAGAATAGAAATGTGACAAATTTCTTCATTTTTGTGACAATGATCAGTTTTCTATCTCGAACAAAAGAACATTCTAAGGTTTCTTGATGTAAGCTTTTGATATTAAGGTTAATCTCTGATCCAGTTTTAACTAGCATACTAGTTATTGCAATTTTTTACTTATATCTGATGTTCTTATTAAGATCATTGGAATTGAATAGATTTTAGAAATGAAAAATATTAAAAATTTACATTCAAATACAAAAGGAAGATTTCCATTAATTATTTCGATGATTTCAATTGTTTTAAGATTTTTTATCGAATAGAATTCTTGAAATTTATAATAAAACTTTATGATATATTGTATTATATTGTATTATGTCTTATCGAGAATTTCTATAAAAATCGCGAATACCTGTTTTAACATTTTAGATAAGTAATCAAAATAAAAAATATTTATCTCTTGTACATGATTCTTTGATAAATGTAAAACTTTGGCAAATATTGTTCTTATACACTTTCATTTTAATATTACTTTTCCTTTTTTTTTCCTTCTATCATATTTACAAAATTTTTAAGGAAAACAGCTTAGTCTCGATATATGTATGCATAAATTGATAAGATAATTTCTTATATCGTATCGCTAACGACACAATATGGAATAAATTTTTTAATTTTATATTTTTGGTTTGATTAAGTCTATATTCATTATAGATATATGTGTAAGATAAATATGAAAAGTTATTAGTTTATTAATAATTCTTCAAAGAACTGATTATAGTATCTAAGAATATGTTTTCTATAGATATTTCTAGTCAAGTTTACAATTGATATGATACTTTATTTTTATGAAATATCTAATTTATATAATATAATGGAATCTTTAAAATATTCTTCTCATATTTCTTTTTAATTTTTGGCATAATAATTTTGGTTTCATAATAATGCTTTTATTTTTCAAAGTAATATTTGTAATAAAATTATCTTGGATAAAAAAATTATCTTGTTTTTGATGTTCTTTATAAAAATTTTTTTTTATGATCATAATATTGACCAACTTTTATTAATTATTTTACTAGAAAATTAAATATGTAATTTTAAGTATTTCGCACAAATTTTCATGAATTATTTATTGAATCAAATAAATATTTTATCAGAGAATTTAAACTTATATGTATATATCTTTACAAAAAGTGAAACAATTTATTTTATGATCTAACAATAATTCAATAATAATAATTTTAAATGTAATAGATATAAACTTAATTCTGATTTAATTCAAAAAATGATTATGTAATATAATGTTAAGCAACGCTTACCCGATCTTCCATTATCACATTTAAACTTTCTTTCTTTTCTAACCTATCATTTCACGTATTGAAAATATTATAAATACATACACGTATTATTCCATTAATACGTATTTTTCCATTAGATCAATTCGATCATTCAAAACAATTTCCATTTGTAGGTTTCTCCAAATGAATGTAAGTTGTCTTAGTTTAGATTCGATCGATGGAAATATGATAGGAAGCCAATTCCATGTGACGTAAATCTATGTCGGTTGTTATATGAGGCTTCACCATGAACACGCGTTGTCTATCGGATTAATTGCAAACCTTTTGATTCGAAGTTAATCTTATCTTCGATGTCATTTCTAATTTCTTATAATCTATGCTTTTTCTCGTAACATGACGGTTAAATCTTTAGAACTTTGACGAGAGACTTTTTTTTATTCGTCGACACGTGCATGCCAAAGAGCTGCGTGCGCACCTGTTCTATGCACGCGCTTCCGCGCGCGCAATGACTTCATTTTTTCGCACGACATGACGCCGGAAAGTCAATTAAAATGCTGTTCGATCAGGATTTCCGGAAATAGCCTTATCCGTGGATTATCGATACGGATAACAAGATACTTTGTTCATCGATTCATACAATGATATATTACATTTCACATTTAACAATTATATAGATATGGAAATTATTAGATTAAAACACATTTTTTTTATTTAATATACGTAAACATATAATGAATATTTTTTTACTTAATTTCAAACATATGATCTTTCATTTCTTTTTTTATATTTTCTTTTCAAACAATTAAGATTTTTCATCTTTATCATTAGAAATTAAAGATCATTTACTAAGAATATGTATCATCATAATAATTTAACGAAAAAATTAAACAATTAAATATGAATAATTAGTTATTGTACGTTAAAGTATTAAATTTTAATTTATACGAATCATATTTTATTTTCTATCATTCTCGCTCACCACTCCATGATAGCATGTTATCTGCAATATTATTAATCAAATATTTCATAAGGGTTCGTTATATTAATAATTTTAAATAGATTACTCTTAATGCTACGAAGTTGAAACATTAACGTCAACGTTATCGGCGTTTGCTTTCTTATTCACACGGTTTCTCTCCCATGTTAGACGGAGAAACGACCCCAGAAAATTATCTCCGCTTGTATGAAACGGTTGATTTATGATGTTCGTACGTGAACGTACGACCTCCATTTCCTCTCTCGTCGTTAGATATGACACGAGAATACAACGCAAATATTATCAGAATTTTTGCGTGAAACATACTTATCTCTCAATGGTCAGTCTCTCGTTCGAGAGAGATAATTTATCGATTCAAGATTCGACATTTCAAAAGAATCGCTTCCTCGAACGGTAGCAAAACGATCTTTTACACGTAAGTGCACACATTCTTCTTTCCTCTGTTGATATTGTTCTGTGAAAAATTCGATGTTCCAAAGGTGTATTAAATGGAAAAATTGTTTAATGGATTTATATTGGCTTTATAGGGACAGGTAAACAGATATTTTTATCATATTTGTATTTATTCCCTTTTTTGATGTGATTTGTTATAACAATTTCATGTATTGAGTTAAAATATACTTCAAATATAAAATTGTATTTCTTAGATAATTGAGAATTAAATATCGAGAGCTACTAAAGCTATGGAACATCCAATTACTGGTTTAACAAGTCATTTTAATTGATATAATTAGTTGGTTTGAAAAAAATATTTCAGATAATTAAAGCGATGATAAAAGAATTGAAATTAAACTAACAATACAATTTTATTTAACAGAATAACTTAAAAGAAATAATGCTTACTTTATTAGTTTTTAAATAAAAACGAATAAATATTTCTTGAATTAAAGATGCAAATATAATTTTTACATTCTTATAAATAAAGATAATATTTTATAATAATATTTCTTATAAAAAAAGTTAATTAAGTATATTATAAATTCAAAAAAAAGATGAAACATCATATAATTCAGACATATCACAATAACATATTAATCACATTATATATGTATAATTGAAAACAAGCCTGCATAATATGTACTGATAAAATATTGCATTATATAAAATATAGAAACATGTTGTGAGTATGAAAATGTTTTTATATGTAAAATGTGTAATTTTTTCCCTTCATTAATATATGGATATCAAAGTATCACAACGAAAATACTGATAAGTTATTAATATAATATCGAAGGAAATGAGATATTGTGAAAAAATGGTATAATTATGAAGCAATGATAACAATTTGGTTATCAAATTTTTTCATTTAAGAAAATAAGATAATAAAAAATTATTTAAGCGAATCAAAATAAAAGAAAATCAAATGCATATTTACTTAAATTCTTTGATGCGTTAGAAGCAAATTATCTCATGATAAGCATAAAATATGACAGACATAACATACTGACAAACATGTAAGTATTATATTTAAAGTGGTATTTTAGTAAATAGCTTTTGTTTTCTTAATTATTCCTTGCATATTTGCATCTTTAAAGAACTACAGTCATTGTTTCATTTGTCATTGACTGGCGTTAAATTTTATCTCTATATAAGTTATAAGCAATGAAGAAATAGTTGACATTTTATCTTTTATTTACAATTTTATTTTTTATTAATGAAAAAAAAATTTTTTTTTGTTTAAAGATAAAACCTGGAATAAAATCTGGAATAAATATGTAAAAACAAAATTGGTTATCTAAGTTTGTTTAATGTTATCATAGTTTAATAATTGATAGGAATGGAAATCAAGTCTTGTAAAGAAAAAAACTTTTCATTTCCTAACCATAAAAATTTTAAATGCCGATAAAACACTCTTATCTGTACAATAATGATATATTGGAAATTGGGGCATAAAATTGCACACGAATTATGTACACTCGTAAACTGATATCGATATGTTATAAAAAAAAGATAGCAATAGATATATATTTTTATTTATTTTTGATCAGTATATAATTGACAACGAAAATAAAAGAAATAAAGATTTTAGTATGCAAAAGTCTATCGATTAGATGCGAATTAAATTATGATAGACACATTAAGTTATATTTATACAATATTATTTAGATATATTGATATCGATCACATAAATTCGAAGCTGTTCAATATTGTTTGTTGTAATAAAAATATAATGCAATAAATTAATAAGCATTTACTAATTGTGATATAAGGAAAAGTATCGATGATAAAATGATAAGGGTGAAAACGTTATACTTAATTCTTACACGATTGATGAGATATCTAAAATAGTCCTACCACTCTTCCCCTTCCCCTTCTCGTAGACCATTTTGTTCTTCCTTTTCTGCTTTCTCTTTTTCTATCTCCGTTTTCTCTCTTTCTATCAGCGTTACCTCCCCCCTATTCCCTCTCCACACTCTCTCTGTTCTTTCTTCAGTTCGCCGCTCTCTATTTCTTAGCGTTGCGATCATTGCCTTTAGTTGTCGGTTCTATGCTCCCTTCCGTCTCTCGTATTCAAATCCGACTCGCATTAAAAACCGATTGTACGATTTGTCTTCAACCCCTCGCAAATAACAAACCCATGGCGAAGATGTTTGTGCAGTGTGCAGGAGAAGGGAGAGTTAGGACGAAGATAGTATAGGTGAGAAGGCAGGATACATATCGAGCGTGAACAACACGAGTGAGCGCTGCCGGCATAGAAAGAGGAACGCCGCGGATCGACAGTGCCAGTATCGGACAGAGACACGTTTCGACTGCGTCGTATCTTCTTTCGTGTCGCACGTATGCATTCTCTCCTTCTCCATCGTTTCAAAACTACACATGCCATAGTTGCAAGAGATAGATAGGTTAGAATCGCGTGCGTGATCGCACGATGTTTAGCTATGCTGTATGTGTCAACGGTCACCTCGCATGCGCCATCTTGATCGTCGGAGTCAGTGCACCGTTCGAGTAGTCAGACGATCGTTTCGATTGATCGACGCAGCTGCGATATATCGTGTTTGCCAGTGAACGATCCCGCCACATTTTTTTTCGCGCGCGTTTTTACTCGAAATATATTCCTGGATCATGTCATGTTTCACGTACAGTGTTCAACACGGCAAGTTTTCGAAACGGGAAATCAGAATTGTGAAAGTTGTTGAATATGTGTTTATGAAATATACGTGTGAAATTATACATTATGATGATTTATTTATGTGAATTATGATTTGCATTCGATGATATGATACTCTCCCACTATTAAACACTCATGAAATTATCGGTACTGTTCTAATTCTTTTGTTTACAAAGTGAAAAGGAAGGGAAGCTGTTGCAATTGAACGATATCGCAATGCTCATATGATATTTTTCATCAACGGAGATTCAACAATTTGGTTTGGAAACACACAATCGTGGGTTCTTATTTATTATATATTAACAAATGTTATTGCATCTACGCATTAACAATTAAGATAAATTTATTTCATCTTGAAAGATTTTAAAATAAGAACTCATAAATCAATATCAAAAAGAAAATTATTTTATCAATATGTGCTCATTGTTATTAGATTTTACTATTAGATATTATTGTGCTATCATTAATCAAAATAAAGTTTGAAAGAGTAGCAATACAAGAATAAAAATCATTTTCAAAGTGTAAGTGAATAATTAGTAAAAAAATCCGGAAAAAAATCGATAAACAGTTTCATATTCTTCTTTCAGTGGCAAGGAAACACAACAGAGACTTTTGTTTTCTCTTTATATCGTGTTTGTTGGCTTGGCAACCGTATGGGCGATACTCCTAAGGGCTGTATCGCAACCCTTAACGACAATGTCTGGCAATGCAAGGTGATTTGAGCGTTTTTCACGCGACTGTCGATGCAGTCGTTCAATTATGTGAAGAACGATTCTACCAATAGACTGCAGTTAATAATGACGATAAGCGTTTATGAACTTGAAAGTTTTTAATAGTTAATATAATGTATAAAATGAGATTGGATTGACATCGCGATCATGCAGACCTATGCACAACGAATACTTAATTAGTGCCTTCATTGACGTGCCATGGATAATAAAAATTACACATTAAACATAGAAAACTAAATACTTATTTACATCGTTTGTGGCCTTATCTGTGGAATCGGTAAAAATTCATAGAAGTTTTGTTGGAAAATAATATTACATACATCAAAAGTGCATGGGGGAAGTTGCAGCTCCCCTTAAAAAACCTATAATGCTTTGCTTCGTACAAGGATTTTATTCGCGGGAGGATTCAAAATTTCGTCGTCTAAAAAGGTAATGGAATATTTTTTTCAATTTTTATTTTTTATTTATTTCTATAAAAGTCATTTCAAATTTCATTTTAGTAAAGTTTAGTCCAATCCAAGTTTAGTTCATTTTATTAATTAATAAATTATTATATTACAAGATATATTAAAAATTAAATATTGAATTTAAAGAATTCCTTTTTAAAACATGGTATTTATTGAATGCTTCACTTAATATTTTGATCGCTTTCGATAATAGCTTTCGATTAAAATCAATAAAGTAGATTTGAAAGATAAAAAGTTCTTTATTTTCATAGATAGTATTTCGAAATCGAGATAAAATTTATGAGATTAGGATGACTAAAGTTTTAAAATTATTGATATGTTTTTAAATGGATTATTCATTTTTCTTTTTTTCTTCTTTTTTATATTAAGATGATATCAATATTTTCTATTTTTCATTAATTAAACGTTAATGTTTCAAAATATAAAAAAAGTTTATATCACGAAAAAAAACATTCACGATCGAATGAAAACTATATAACAGAAGTATATAGTATCTTTTATAATATTTAAAAATATTTTTATCTCAGTGTCAGATTTGAAAATCATTATTTGAAATTAAATACATCATTTTCATAATTTTATATATTTTTATCATGATAATTTAGCATAAAATTATTTAGAATAAAAAATATGTATATTAAGATATTTATATATAAGACAGAAATAGATAGATAATTATTTTTTTAAATCAGTTTCTTTTAATAATTCTAAAACACTTTAGATTTTCTAAGACATTTAAAAATATACTTATATTGAATTTAATTTCTTTTAAAATAGAATTAAAAATTAAAAAGAATTACATTATGTTACAAGAATTACTGAAATATATATGAATGTACATAGAAACGAGATCAAATGAAATATATATTCCCACCAATTTTTGTTATTTGTATATACATATCCTTGTTATTTTCATTATATATCCAGTATATCCGGTTCGATCAAGTTCTCCCGAAATCGAAATTCTTCGATAAAAAAATAAACAAAAGTGCGACCAGTTTTTCCGCTTTTTTTCTTTTTCTTTTTTATTTTTTATTTGGCGTTTAAATAGAGCGCACCGATAGGCTAGAGAAGAAAAGATCGAAAAGCGTGGCTTATCACACGCTTGAATAGAGTTCGACGAGCGGTTTTTTTTTTCTTTTGAGCTTTCGTTTCATCCAGTACCCGACGTTTCTCTTATTTAGGTCACCCAAGCTGCATCGTTACAGGGTACAAATACATATACACGCACACACATACATACACGATGTGTAGCTGATGAGTGGCTGTTGGAGGTCGCCAGCTACCGGTACAAACATCTTGTCCATTTTATCGGTTTGCAACACTTTTTGTTTGTGATAGTTCTTGTCTTTCTTGATAAATTGAAATTAATGACAAATTCTAGTCGAAGGATTTTCCTAAAAGCTTTTTGTATATTATTGAATTTGATTCTTACTTTTTTAATCGTTTCGTGATTCAATGAACTTTGCCAAATGGAAAGAAATAAAGGTTAGGTCATATTTGAAATATTTAGGATATTTTAACATATATTTTAATATATAATTTTAATATAAGTATTTATATAACTTTTCATCAAGATATATAAATAAAATATTTTTGAAATATTTTTATGATTTATTATTTTTTTAATTTTTATGAAAGTAAGGTTATAATTTTGATTTATCATATGTGTAATATTTTGCATAGTTTTATATATATATATATGTATATATATGATTTGTTATTATTATTTTTATTTTTAATATAATTTTATTTGAAGAATTTAAAAGTTTAAAAATTTTGTTAATTTTAATTATAACGATCTTTTTAATAAATATATTATAAATATCATGCTTTAATATTGCTAATATCGCTTATTATTAATTTAATTAATAAGAAATTTTTTTTGTTAAAATTAGTATCATTAATAATTGGTCTTGAATATATTTCCATGAAAAAACTTAATATTATATCGACAGTCATTAATATATTCAACAAGAATAATACGAATGAGTTAAAAATGGAACGTAATGGGATTATTTTATTGTTCCTTCATTATTTTAATAAAGACACATGGGTGGATGACATTATACGATGCCCACATGTAGAATTAATCAAAAATAATGACGCAAAATAAAAGATCTGCAACTTGTATTTGTTGGTTAGGGAGCAATTAAATTATCAATCTTGATATGTCTGCACACAAGATTAATTTAATCGTTTTTCATTTCATATTGATTCAAGTATTTTTATGGAATTTCGCTCAACAATTTAATCAAAATAATCAAAAGATGATTGATGCTATAAGTGCTTCTGTTTTTTTTCTTATATTGTTATTATAATGTTTTTAATTAGTCAATTCAAGTCTTTTGCATAAAATATTGTCTCTATTGGAAATTTTACCTCTATTTGGAAATTTTATTGAAAATTTACTTTTATAGTTTGAAAGTTAATAATATTAAAAATGTTTTGTGATTGTTAAATTTGAAAATATATTGTTTACATTAAATTAAATAGATATTATTTATATCTAGAATTTTAATATTAATATATCTATTAATATAATTTTAATTTAGTATTAATTTATGTCAAAATTTTTTGATAAATGATAATGATTAAACTATGATGAGAGAAAAAGAAATTCTTAATATAATAAGTATTAATTGAAGTATTTGGATATTTGATTATAGATATTTTCACAGATAATTATTCAAATAATGTATAGTATTAGTATAATGTATAAATATACTATAATGTTCAACTATGCTTATGTTATCTATAAATTAAATTGATGATTCTTCTGTGCGTTTATAATTTCTCACAAAGGCATGTACTGAATACATAAACATGAATACGCATAAGTATCAACTGTTTCTATTCGTGAAATTTCGCCTGGTACAATAGGATTAATATTATGAATAATTATTATTTTTGATTTATTAAAATAAATTCTAAAAATCGAGTTTCAAGAAAATTGCAATCATAGTTTTAATAATATACTTATTGTATTAAATTTTATTTTATGGAATTCAAGTTGTAGATAAATTTTAAAAATTATAATTTTTATTAATGTTGAAAAATATTATTTAAGTTCAATATACAAATGAATATTCAAATTTTTATTTTATAAACTCAAGTTTTTTTAAATTTATAAAGATTAAAATTAAAAATTGAATTTTTGATAAAGATTAAAATTAAAAATTGAATTTTTGAAAATTGAAAATTTTAAACTTCTATAATTCTTACATTTTTAAATTTCGTAAAGAATTAGATATATTTATTAAATAGAATTTTACATTTCTATCGAAAGGAAATAATAAAGTTTCATACGTATTTAACTATCAATTTCTTCAAATACTGCTTTCTGATTGGTCACATTGACCTTCGAGAATGTTCCTAGTCTAGTGTTGATGAAAAGTTAAACTGTTGGTTAGGTTGCCGTGACACGTGCTTTAATGAGCATGCTGTTTCGAACAAAAGTACCGCTAAACTCGATGGTATAGGCTGTTTCTAAGAACGACGACCTCGTGAACGAGTCGCGATGTCGTGGTGGTACGCAGCTGCCACTGCCATGCGAGTTTGCTTTCATAGTTTGTATGTGTGCTGTTATTTAGCACCGCGTATACCATCCTCGACATAACTTTTCCAATCTGTTCTTCTGTTTTACCACCAACTATATATATCAATATAGATCGTGTTATTTATTTTATACATTATTATCATTAAATATTATTATTATTAATTAATATTAATTATTATTAATTAATATTATTAATTAATATTATTAAAATTATAGGAATTTTATTAGCAAATGATTAATTGTTATATCAATTTAATGAGACAACGAAATTGTTTATTTTGATTTATTTGTAGGAATAAAATAATATCTTTATATAAATAATAATAATGCATTTTAATAAATTTTGATATAAATTTTGAAATTTAATCTTTTATAGCCAAATTTTTTTAGGTTATAGTTGATGAAATTAGTTCTTTTGTGGATGGAATTGAAATTATTTTTGATTAATGGATCAAGATTCATAAAAAAAAATTTTTATGAATACATGATACATAATCATTACTGATCATCTAATTAAATAAACATCTTTTAAGAAGTAGTTGATATTGTAGTAGAAAACATCTGGAAAGTTTCCAGATTTTAATGGATCAATGATGATCGGTTAAGAACTGGCTAGCTTCAAGTTAGCATTTAAATATGTGAAGAAATGAGCAATAGATTTTATATTAATATGATAATTTATAATTTATAATTTGATTTTTGAAATTGTACTTACTAAAAATTTTTACTAACTTTTTATTTTTTTAATTTTAATATTTTTGGAATAATTTTTTAATGTCTTTAATAATGTCTTTAATGTTTTTAAAAATGAAAATGTATATGTGGTTTATTTTCAAATATAATTTTGTATTAAAATTGCATTAAAATTCTCTTTTATTATAAAAAAATGTCACATAATTTATAATATAATTTGAATAACAAAATTATAATAATTTTTAAAGAACCTACTTGTTCAAGCAAATATCTAAAAAAAATAAATTGTTCAATATAAAGAGAATTTATTAATAGATAAACAATAAATAAATTTACAAGTAAAATCAAATTAAATTTTAGTTAGTATTCATTCAATGATCTAACTCAATCTTAACAGAAGCATTTAATAAAGTCGTCATCTATTGGAATATATCGAATTTCATGCATCAAGATAATCCTTTTAACATATAGATAACCTATAACATCTATAACCTATAACTTATAATGTAATCGAATAATAGAAATTTCTAAACGAAAAGCAGATTTATTGATTGAAATTGAATTTTCAATAGGACTAAATTTGTGAAATTGATTGAATTGAATTTTAATTGAATTTCATTCGATAACTTAAATCAATCTTATAGATACCAATAATAGAACGATTATTCATTGTAACATTGTTTATTCATTTCACACAAACATCGATAGTATATGCATAATTGTATATTTTTTTATCATATTTATATCTTTAAAATTGACGAAAATTAATTATTATAATAAAAAGATTAAATTATTAGTAATAATTAATTATATTGCAACATAACCTGCTAATTGTATATGGTCTATTGTATTATAAAAATTTATTACGGTTAGTTTTTGTTGAAAGTAAAAACTACGCATCTGATTTAATCATGAACATTTGCGTTTCGTCTATACTTCTGTTGGCGGTGGAATCAAATATGATGACACAAATCGATTTCGTTCAAACTACTACGTTACATAACTACTATGTCGTTTTAGGTTAGGCTGCGTGTCCTAATTTGGTTCTTTCGGACGAAATAACTTTAACCAGTTTGAAGCGATCTCGAAAAACGCTTAGAGCAATTTCCTCAATGTATAGAATGAATTTAATTAACATTTTGTTTTAATCAATGATTTGACAAATTTTAAATAATTTAAAAGTATTTTAATTTCTTTTACATTAAGATTTATAAAAATTTATTTTTTGATTTTAAATAATAGAGAAATTAATATTCAAAATTGTTTAGTAAATAATTAAATATCTTATTTTGTGATTCATTGATAATAATTGTATCATTTAATTAAACAATAATTACTATATAATAAGTTATATATAATTACGATTTGTAAATATCAATTTTATTTTACAAGTTTCGCTGACTTATAATTATATAAAATCATTCATCGTCTCGGACACGAAACGAAGTGATCTCAAGGCTCATCTTATCGACAAGTTAAAAAGCGAAACTACATACGACCTTCCGAGATAAATCGTTAATCCTGCTTTAAAAATGGCTGCCGTCCTACATATTAACATTAAATATATAACGTTGAGCTTCAGAAAACAAGTTAACCTTGAATACTCTTTAACGCTTCCAGTCATCATTTTTAAACCCCCCTCGATATTTTACAATTTTCAATATATGCAATTTTTTTCATCCATTCCTTTATACATTTCAAAATTATGCAATAATAATGACGATAATAAAAATAAGTTCAATGTTGCCAATGGATGAAAAAAAAATAAAAGTTCAGATATCTGAATTTAAATAAGAGTGAAGTATTTAGAGAAAATATGAAAAACAATTTTAAAATTATTTTTAATTTTTAAATTAAAATACAAATTATTTTTAAAAAAACAATGATTAAAAATATTGCATTCTATCATTTAATAAGTGAAATGAATATCATTCATTATAGAGATATAGGTTAGAAATATAGTGTCAAAGTCCTTCATTTTGAATATAAATGACTTATTTTTCATAAATTATGTATTTTTTAGTATTTCTTATATATAAATATAAATAAGATAATTACAATAGAAAAAAAATTGTAAATTATTCAACAAAATTTACATTTTTCAAATTAATTTAAATTTCATATTGCACTGTATACTACAATATATTTGCATATTACAATAGTATTATACTGTGTGAAAGATACAGTTTTAACACAAACTTGAAGAAAGATGTTTACTAATCTTCACGAGAATTATCTGTATATATTTTCCTAACAACCAATGTTTAACCATACTGTTTCTTTTCACAAAATTTACTAAAACCAGAGACTGAATCATCGTCATTACGCATTTCACTTCTCTTTCGTTGCAAGATGATATTCCATGGTTCTGGTGAAACGCAATAGTCCACTCTGTTTCAGAAGGTAACGATATTTGATCTCTTAACCAACCTTGGTATGATCTGTAACGATCGATCTGTTTCTTTCTTTTCTTTAAAAATAAAAAAAGTTTAAATTATCAGATTTGAAACATGGATGAAACGTGATGATAAAGATGATAAAGAGACCCTTTCATCATTGACGAACATTACGCCTCTAAAATCGTTTACTTTTCATGCTCAAAAAAAGAATCCAGTATCTTCCGGCCTTTTTAAGGTATTAATCATCGGCAAGCATGATTATCACATTAGTATACCATGGATAGTGCATCGCACGCATAAAATACTGACAACTTAAACAATCCCACGGTATCGTGTAAACTAATTCAAATAAACCGCGCTGTGTTTTTCGAACATGTATACAGAGTGTTTCATCATGACCAAGCAAAAATTTTCACGTTCAGAAATAATTTTAAATAGAAAATATAAGAAAAATAAATATATCTTTAAATTCTTCAAAGTTGATTTTAAAAAAATACCATATTTTGTATTATGGAATTTAATCTAATCTAAATAATTTATTTAAATATTTTTTAGATAAATTTAAATTTATTTAAATTTCAAGGCACTCGTAAAAATCTTTGAAAATTACTAACTTTCATTGTAGTAACAGTGTTTTTATAATTTTGGAATTTTAACAATATAATTGATTTGCAAACAATACGTCTTTCGTTCATTCTTTGTGAAGTGTCCTGTAATAATCATCTTATTGATTATTTCTATTATTTCTATTGTTTAACTACGTATAATTGTCAAGAGCTAAGAATGAATGATTCACAAACTGTATACTTAACAACTCTTTACTTTTCTCTTGAATTTTGATTATTTACAATAATAAAAACTTGTATATTTTCTTATTCATTTTGATTGATTTGTTACGTTTGTAGATATTATATAATTTTTCAATATTCCGTTTATTTTTCTCCTGCACCATTTATTTTATTATTCTTCTCACATTTATTATTAGATAGTTTGTATTCAATAAGTAAGAAAGAAATTGATGAGGTATAATTAATAAATGATCGATGTGTTTTAACAATAACTCTTTTCTAACACGGAGGTCGAGAAAGAGTGGAATGAAAATTTTCTCTTTTTCTTCAGAATACAATATTCATCATTGTTCGTTTAAGTTCATTAAAGTTCTTTCCAATCTCACACCTTTGTTCCTCAGCATCTTCACGGTATAAGATTAACAAGCTTGTCTATTTACTGACCTCCTTACTTAATCAGCCGCAAAGATTTCGTAGCCAATAGATACATTTCTCTCGATCTCGATTGGCCTGTTTATTTCTATCCGCTCTGCTAGATCGGTGTCCACGATTTCGTGATTATTAAATTTTTCTTGTTAGACAAACCAGTGGATTTAAAACACACTTGATCCTGTGCAATCTCGTGTATAATATATTACTTAGAAATTATATATATACAAGTATCTATAGTATAATTTAGGTCTGAAATTGATTAAACTGTTTGTTGTATGATAAAATATTGTGAGTAAGAATTGTATATTCTTTTTTTCCTTATGTTTCATTTAAAATTATTCTATATAGAATTTTGATCTTAGTCTTTAAGATATTTCCAAAATATGTGTGAATCATTTTCAGCATTTTGTAAAGAATTTGCAATGTTTCATTCAAAATATGATTAATCTTCATTGAAAGATTCATAGATTTAAAATTTTTGTATAATATTGCAGATTATAATTGTATTCCTGTTCATTAAATTAGGATTATTAAGAAAATTATTAAAACTGAAAGATTTATAACTTTGTAGAAAATTGATGCAATAAAAAAAGAAAATTAAGACAGGTAATGCATCTTTTGTCATCTCTTTCACTCATTGAAACAAGACACAAAATGAATGGATTAATAAAAAAAAAAGCAATTTAAAATTTTTTTAATAAAATAACTCATGTATAACTGAAATCGTGTTGTATCTACAGAATCAAGTTGTTCAAGATGATGTTGTTTAGGGATCGAATATATCAAAAGATATTCTCATTGATAAAGACAGGAAACCACTGCGTTATCTGGTTATCATCATCAATGATGTTGTGTCATCGTGCAGGAAGTGGCCGATGATAATCTTTTTTGCGATATCCGATACTCGTGCGTAAGAGTAAATTACATACTATGGATGAACTTTATACGAATACTTGTTTCTATAGGTGTTGTAACAATTGCTTTTTTACCGGCTATATTTCCTGTTGCATTATGTCAATTAAAGTGAAATCTTATATGGATGTGACGTCAAAATAGTCACATCTGTTTGGATCATTCTCTGTGAGAAAAACAGTCATCTCTCAAAATACAGTTCTCAGTATCATTGATTTATTTCATTATTTTGAAAATTAGATAAATGAATTCAATTGGCGTGTGTTCAATTAATCATGCACCGGTTAAAATGAAATTCAATAATTTAAATTCTCCATAAAAATCCATCCATAAAAGTTTTATAATAGCCTTCATAAATAAAGACATCTCGTTGACTTTATTTATGAGCGTATAAGCACTTTCCAAAGCACTTTCCCATCTTTCTGCTTGGATCGTTCGAGCAGGTAGAATATCGCCTTTTATATTCATAAAAGATTTGAGGATTCAATAGATATCTATCCATCATGTTTTCGACTCTTGCTAATTGGGAAGACTCAATTCTTGCTATTTAATTTCTATCTAAGTGAAAACAAATGTAGGATGTTGAAGGCATGTTGTTAAAAACAAATCTTAAAAATACATTGATTCTTCTTGTGGAAAAATGGGATCTAAATTCACATAAATAGAATAAAGTATGTACTTTATGAGTAACAAATTCATGCTTTGAATAATATTTGTCAAAGGTCTTGTTTGCGAATATAAAACTTGTAATAATACATAAGCTAAGTTCTCTCATTCTTTTGATACGATTGCTATATTTATTGCTACATTGAATCCTATTCTCTTGAATATATTGATATTAGTCTCCTTATATTCAAAAAAGCGAAGCTTATATCTTTAATGTATCTTAGTTGAATGATACAATGAAAAAAACTCGACAATCTGGCTTATTCTATTCATCATGTTGCACACAGTTGTACAATTGAAACGGATCTGCATTGACAAAATAGCCTGAATTTTCTGGATTAGCACCAACAATTAACAATGAAATATCAATGTGATATTAGAAGAATTAGCAACACGAGCTTGGTAATTCTGTCATTGCAAAGAATGACTATTTCCTTCTTTCTATCGCTATTCCTTTTTATAAAAACTCAGAGCACTTGTCAAAACTGCATTAATTTTTAATGCATCTATCGTCAATTTTAATGGACTGTACCAACGGGTTTCAACAAATTTCCCACCAATCCATTTATTGGCCGTGTCAATAAACTTTTCTCGTGAATCGACAAGATGTAAATAACGTTTAAAAGCTATAAGAGCGGCGGTGTACAGGCATAGAAATCGAGAGGGAACGGTTTGTTTAGATGATCATCGGGATCAAGAGCGGGTATGCAAGGCGTTAAATCTTTTAATCCGGCAGGATGTGTTAACTGACTGGCATACGATAGGCAGACGTGGCGTTGAACGAAGGGATCATTGACCAAGCTGGTGAACGTTTTTGCACGTCACATATAACAGATATCGATAATTTGTTAGCACGATATGTATGCGTGCGATAATATCTCTATGCACGTAGTATACAAATACTTTTTAATGTCGCAATATATGGATTTGATATCGGATCGAGAAATGACTCATTTAATTGGTCGTTTATTGTATATTTTTTGTTTTTGTGCATATTTACATTCTTCGATAATGTTATTTTGAACAAAGGACAAAAAAAAAATACATGCATTTTAGATAATTATAATGAACAAAGAACAAAAACTCTTAATGAAATATCCATTGTCGCGATAATTATCTCATTTTTACACATAAATTATATTTTATTTATGCGTTTATATTTAAGTTCTACAATAAAATAAGAAAAATTATAAAAATGTGAAATATATTTCAATGGAAAATTGACTAATTTTAAACTTAAGTTAAGTTCCAACATTTTATTGGAAAATTTCTAAAATAATTTTTAGTAATATTTAGAAATTGCTATGATGAATCATATAATGATTCTAAGTGTTCTAAAGAGATCTTGTCTCATCTTGCTCATTGTATACTTAACTTACTGGCAAAAAAAGAAAGATGTTTATCTTTTTAAAAGAAATTGAAAGGAATTAGGTAGTTTGTTTGAACTTTATCATCCCTACATCAAATATATAATTGCAAGATTATGATTTATGACTTAATCTTTAAGAATTATTAAAAAAAAATTACATGAAAATTATATTTGTTTAGGGTGAAATTTTATTCATGAAAATTTATTTATTTGAGATTTAATATAATTTGAAATTTTTATTTAGTAATAGGAATTAAGTTAAAAATATATATTTAAAGAGATGTAACAAATCAATGTAACAAACGAGAGACATCTAGTGACAGCTCTTTGAACTAGATTTATTAATTCTTATCTAGAAATTTTTTATTTTTTGAAATTTACAGAAATACATCCTATAATTGAAATGTATATTTTTCAATCATAAGTTGATAATTCAAGAGGATTTTAATATTAATAAAACTGATTAATTTTTACTGTTATTCTTTTAGTGAGAAAGAAAAAGCGAGGAAAATAAAAGGCTTTGTAGTATCCATAAACTAATGAATAGTGTATGAATAATATATATACCCTTATATCGATTAACCATTTATTTATTTAAACAGGTTTTTTTCTATATTGTTATAATATTTTTTTCATTTACAAGTATCGCAGATTTGTTTAGGATTCATTTTCACTTGTGAAATTGTGTTAATTGAAATGTTTTTAACTTTGTCTGAAAATATTTGCATATTTTTTTTATATAAAATTTAAATAAAGTTTCAATTAGAAAATTATATACACTCAATATTTTTAATAGAATTTATGAAAATGTAATTTTGTCTTTATTTTATTCCATATAATTGAAATTTCTTTAAATTATGTAATTGATAAATCTTGATTCATTGCAATTTATTCGTGATTAATAAGAATTTTAATCAACAAAAGTACAAAATTAATAATAAATAAAAAAATAAA